>NW_007377699.1:65598-66144 GCF_000475195.1 Diaphorina citri
CAAGGGCGTAGCCAGGATTTCAGCAAGGGGGGGGCAGGACACAAAATTTCGATAATATCTAGTGTAAGTCGATACTATGTCCTCTCACCCATTTAATGAAGGGGGGGAGGCATACATAACTTATAATTTTATTAAAAACATAAAAATCTATATTTTCTGTACTATATCTATTTATCTATCTATAATCTATATTATCTAGGAAAATGGCCTAATGGTCAATGCCCCTGGCATTTGTAAACAAACAACAACATATTTTCGGTACAAATAAGGCGTCAATCTATATTTATTAGGATAAGGAAAGTCATGTGATGATAGTAAACCAGCAGGCCCCGACCTGCGTCGGTAAAACCATCAAGCACACACAACAGACACAAAACACACAACATTCGCACCATAACATCAATCACACCACCCATACCATTGCACCACACACCTCATCCCATCATATACACCACACACCATCCATACCATCACACCACCCATACAATCACACACCACACACACACCATCGCACCACACACCTCATCCCACCATATACACAATCAC
>NW_007377699.1:66162-67786 GCF_000475195.1 Diaphorina citri
AAAAAAAAAAAAAAAAAAAATCTCAAACACTATAAAAAAATCTTTTGATGAAAGGAGATTTCGCATCTTACGTCAGGTAAGGATGCTCTGAGATTTCTATTGTGAATTCCCATCAAACTGGTTTTCTGGATTTTTTATTAGGTTAGAAGGACATTTATAGGGGGAGGTTAGGGTGGACAAGACTGGGTTACTATTATTATTTATTTATTTTTGTTTGACAAAAGCCAAAAACCGGTCAGGTGGGTGTAGTTACGCCCTTTTTTAAGCTGTTAGAAATGTTTTTGCCCATTATTTACTTATGCCCATATTCAAAAGCGTGGGTTTGTACAACGTAACGTTGTGTCATAACGTTTTTTCTACATTTTTCCCTTGGAAAAAAGTCGATGAAAAAACGGCTTCTTTAGAAAGTGGTCTTTATCTTTCTTTACTTGTTTTACTTTTTCTTTATTTTCTTTCAAATTTTACTTTCTTTTGAATTTTACTTTCTTTTAAATTTTACTTTCTTTTTGAAGAATCCGTTGAAACAAGTAGTTCTGAGCCTACATAGTTCGTCATCGTCAGTCACAATTATTCATGATTGATGAAAAAAAAAAAAAAAAAAAAAAAAAAAAAAAAAAAAAAAAAACCCCAAAAAATAAAAAACTTCTATTTTGGGAAATTTTATGAGATCTGCCATTGTCCTTTTTCCCAATCTCTCATTTTAGGGTCAGGCTGTCTACCTACCCCTCCTTGAAATTCCCACGGGAAAATGAACAATAAAACAACAACAAGGGGAAAACCATTGTTTCCTTTTTTAGAAACGCAAGAATATCGGGAAAAACTTCAAGCTTCTTCCTCGGTTTAGACAGAATATTTTTGTCTGAGGTACGGATTAATTTTTGCGGCCGTTGCATCAGGCAGCATGTAAGAACACCCCCCGAGTTCAGCATGAAGCAGTCCTATTCAGCAGCAGATGACTCAAATCTGTGCGGATTGCATTTGGAGACAAAGGCAGGTACAGGAATTCGTGTGGCTGGACTCACTCGATCAGAAACAGGTCCCCTGCAGTTATCCATTCTGAGTCTCTGACCCCGAACTGTTGGAGTCGTTGGATCTTAACCAATGACAGTCGTTGCCAGTCGATAGTTAGCTGTAGTTCTTGTGTAGTGCGTGGTGCCTTGTTAGGGCGCTCAGTTGGGCGGTTCGATTCCCGGCCGGGGCGGATTTATTCCTGATGGCGATAATGTTCGCTTTCTCGCAACGCTGGCTTGTCTCCACTATCCTGTCCTTCCTTTCTTCTTCGGATTTGCGGGGCGGAGCGAGTCAAGATCCATAAGGCTGTTACGAGTTCGCCTCCTGTCAAAGTTCTCTTTATGTTATATAATATATAAAGTTATATATTATATATATATATATAAAAAAGACATAATGAAGGAGGTTACGAGTCGTCGAGTTTCTCGTGCTAGGGGGGTGCTGCCGGTTGAAGTTCCCACCCAGGGAGGTATTTTCTGGACATAGGACTTTTCCGTTCTGGTGGGATAGCAGTGCGAGTGAAAGGAAGTGTGGCCTGTGCACGCTAATGCGTTCAGTGGTGACAGAAGGGGCCTTTTCCATATTTCCCTGCTGGCCTACTTTACGAGCCGAC
>NW_007377699.1:68396-77847 GCF_000475195.1 Diaphorina citri
CCGCTTACCCGGCGCTGGCCCCCACACCAAACCCGATGCTGGATACGCCCATGATCCTAGTAATTCCCAAAATACATCTCTCGATGGCCCTCTGGGTAAATCGCAATTTTTAGTCCGTCCTTCCTTTATTATTACAATGTAAATGTAAATGCAGTTTTTTTGTGTTATTATGTCACAACTTTGGTGCTCACTGCAGCATTGTAGGATTTTCCCAATATCTCAATAATCCTAAAATCCAATGTTTACCTACCATGCTGGCACCGGTCGCTATGCGCATTTATATGTCATAGCTACTCATTTTCCTCACGAGGCTGAGTGGGCCCCGCAACAGCCAGTCACGGTATCAATCATTTGCATCATACAAATTTCTTGACCCCGCCGGGAATCGAACCCGGGTCTCCCGCGTGCAAGGCGAGCGCAGTGACCACTACGCCATGGGAGCTGACTCTGTCTTGTCTGTATTGATATCTTTCTTGTCTGTCTGTCTATCTTTCTTACCGTCTGTCTGTCTGTGTTGTCTTTCTATCTCTCTTGCCCATCTGTCTGTCTGTATATCTTTCTTGTCCGTCTTCTTTCTTCTTCTTCTCCTCCTCCTCCTCCTTTTTCTCCATCTTCTTCTTCCATTTCTTCTGTTTATTCTTCTTCGCATTCTCCTACATCTCATCTCCTCCTCTTCCAACTTTCATAGGGCGAACTTCCCCACTGACATAGCAATCATAGCATGCACTCATGCAGGCAGTCTCTCCCCCACATACCTATAAAGTCCCAAGACTATATGCACATTACCTACAGCTACAGTGCAGCACAAAGTCTACCCCAGGAGAGGGGAGGGAGGGGGGTCTACACAGCAGGAGAGGGGGAGGTCTACACAGGCAGGAGAGGGGGGAGGTCTGCACTGGAGAGGGGGGGGGGGGGGGGCAGGGGAAAACCCGGCGGGGTTTTTTTTAGCCCTCTGTAAAAAGATCCCTGTTCTGTTTCGTCCACAGCTTCCTGAACATTTCTCACAAATGAGTGTGGACATAATTCGAAATTTTACAAGTAAATAATAACACGGGATCTCCCAAAGGTCACAAAGTAATTATTACTATCTCTCCCTATCCCTCTCTCTTACACACTCTCCCTCCTCTTTGACTCTATCTCACATTCCGCTCACTTCCATATCTTTTGGTACTCTTCTTTCTCCAAATATCGAGTTCCAATGGTAAAACTAATACTAATTTTATTAATTACTGTCTCTTCCCGGAAAACTTCTCTACATTGCAAGCAAATCTAGGTGGTGGTTGGCATCACGTGTAGAAAATTGAACTTTTTGTCGAAAGTAGAAACTTATTGTAATGGAACCGTAGAAATACCAAGTTAATGTAACGATTGTTATTTTAATGTATTGTAATAAAATGAGTTAGAGATATTCACCGGTCCTACAGTCCTGGATGTCAATTTAAGTTCAAAGAAACTAATAATTCGTTCTGTACTCGTACGACCAAGCCTGATCTGAAGGTATCAAACGCAACGTAGTATTATGCTTGTTATAGTTTATTGTATTATGCTGTGTATTTTTTTAAAAGCTAAAACAGAAATCATTTGCAATTTAAATATTTTCTCCTATGCCGCTTTTGTTACACAGTATGTCCGAAAAGTTCTTCCGATCGGGAAGAACTACTGAACCGTTGGATATTTACAATAGATCAGTTGCGCTTACTTGTGTGATGTTTCAAAGTCATCTCTTGATCTCTTGATGGACCCGTGATTTCAGCGATTGTTGATGTCTCTCCAATGCTGCAGGTCGCAAAGCTTCCATCTATCTCTATCTTGAGCTACTCTCTTCCAGAGTAGTCCTACTGATTTCTTGAGTGGATCTTCCCATCTTGTGTTTGGTCTTCCTCTTTTTCTTTTGTTTCCGCTTGGGTTTTCCAATCGGTTGATCTTAGTGTCCATCTATTGTCCTTGAATCTTAAAATAATTATCATAATACTATTTTATTTCCTACCTGGCAGGTATGTGCTTATAGGTAGGTACGTATGACATTGACATTGGGTTATTTGAAACACATGCAAGTTTTTCGTACTACCTACATAGGTACCTGCCTAACCTATATCCAACTAAACCTACCAAGACAAGTACCTACCTAGGTGCTATAAGTATGATGTAGGTAACTCATATAGAATATAAGTAGGTAGGTAACTCATAGGATATTAAATGGTTCATTTATTGTACGGAGGTAGGTATGAACCTACTTGTGATTCAGCTCATGATAATGTGGTAGGTGATGTGACGAAAAGTTAGTTGATCGAGCTATGCGATTTTTTTTTTTTTTTTTTACTTTTGGGATCAGACCCAATACTAGTTTTTCTTTTATTGTACCTTTTCCCAATCTCATTTCGGGGTCAGGCTGTAATACTACCCCTCTTGAAATTCCAGGGGGAAAATACAAATAAAACAACAAAAGGGGAAAACCATTGTTCCTTTTTAGAAAGCAACAATAATCGGGAAAAACTTCAATCTTCCAGGTTTAGACAGAATATTTTTGTCTGAGTCACGGATTAATTTTTGCCCGTTGCATCAGCAGCATTAAAACACCCCATTCAGCATTGAAACTAGTTTTTCTTTTATTGTCCTTTTTCCCAATCTCATTTTAGGGTCAGGCTGTACTACCCCTCTTGAAATTCCACGGGGAAAATGAACATAAAACAACAAAAGGGGAAAACCATTGTTCCTTTTTAGAAAGCAAGAATAATCGGGAAAAACTTCAATCTTCCTGGTTTAGACAGAATATTTTTGTCTGAGTCACGGATTAATTTTTGCCCGTTGCATCAGCAGCATTAAAACACCCCATTCAGCATTGAAAGTCCTATTCAGCAGATGACTCAATCTGATTCATTTTGGAAAAACAGTACAGGAATTCGTGTGGCTGACTCACTCGAAAATCCCCTGCAGTTATCCATTCTGAGGTTCTGACTCAACTTTGGACGTTAATTTAACAATGAAGGTTGCCAGTCTAGTTAGCTTAGTTGGTAGTGCGTCTGCCTTGTAAGCGCTAGGCCGCGGGTTCGATTCCCGCCCGGGGCGGATTTTATTCAAAGATTCAAGGACATAATTATTATTAGTCATCTTAATCTGTAATTCTGTATGTTTGTTGATTGTACTACTCTTTAGTTTGGCCTGCCTCGGTGGTGTAGTGGTCAAGACGCTCGCCTGGTAAACAGGAGGGTGTGAGTTCAATCCCAGGCCATGGGGTTCCCCACTGTTCTCCTTTATCACCTTCTTCTCTTCTTATTTCTTCCTTTCTTTTCCCTTCCTTCTCCTCCATCTCTTTTTTTTCCATCTCCTTCCTTTTGCATCCTGGAGGATAAAATTCTTTCCTAGGATGACGGTATTGAATATCGAACCCACGCCCTCCTCATTGTCAGGCGTCTTGACCACTACACCGACCGCGACCGAGGCAGTTCAGTTATCAGTTTGTGATAACACTAGGAATTTCCCAGAAGGTCACCCAAAGTGGTTTAATGGGGCACTAAATATTTTCGGAAGGTCA
This sequence comes from Diaphorina citri, assembly GCF_000475195.1. NCBI lineage: Eukaryota > Metazoa > Arthropoda > Insecta > Hemiptera > Psyllidae > Diaphorina > Diaphorina citri. The sequence goes on from NW_007377699.1 coordinate 71,929, forward strand.
CTTCGGGTGATGTGGTTTAATGGGCCACTAAATATTTTCGGTCCTCGCGTGTGCTTAATTTCAGTAGCTCCCTACTTAATTATGTACTTGGGTACTTAATTTCAGTCGTGCGGTTCTAGGCGATGTTTTTACGGCCATTCTGCATTCCTGTGACTAGTGTGTAACGAGCCAGTTAGCTTGGAGAGTATAGCGCGCTTGCCTCTTAAACGCTAGGTCGCGGGTTCGCTTTCCGCCAGGGTTGAACTTTATCCTAAACAGATGAGGTTTGTTCTAGGAACGACTGATGGTCTCCTATCCTGTCCCGGAACGGCTGGTTTTCTCCGTTGTAACAGTTCCCTCTATCAAATCTCTTAATTAAAAAAAAAAAAATCTCGCTCTCTGCTTTCAAAAACTGATTCTCCCATTTTCTCTCTGTTACAGGTAAGTTCCACTTTCCGATTGATATGTACGTCTGAGATAGATTCCAGATTACGATCTGCCACCCAAGACCCGTTGAGTAAGTATGTATCTAGATTTTACCTATTTACCATAGTGCATGATTTTGCCAATTTTGTCAGGGTATTATAGATTTTGTCAGGGTAATTATAGATTACCTACTGGTTCGATTCCGGAAAACAGCTTTTTTTGTAGAGCAAAGTTTGGGCTGGTTGAGATGAAGGTTTTGAAACTCCAGGACCTTCACACAAATATATAGAGTTACTTACGAGGATATAGGTGGTATTTTCCCCTATTTAATGCTGTACATTTCCCCTAGTAGGCTTTTCACATATCTCCCCTAGTAGGCTTTTCACATATCTCCCCTAGTAGGCTTTTCACATATCTCCCCTAGTAGACTTTTCACATATCTCCCCCATATATTTTTCTCAAGATGTCCTCTTGCTTCCCTCCTTAGAGCTATAGTTAGGTAACAAGCACCTATACCTTTCTTACATTAATATTCGGATATGAAAGGGCTGTGACAGCCCGGCTGTCGATTTCAGCAATTCTGTCGTGGAAATGACTTTTCGATAGACATTTAAAGTAGAAAAGGGGAAAGTTAAGGGGAAGTGGGGAGAAGGTTGAGGGGAGACGTACATATATGGAATAGAAAGAATACAATTCCAATGTATAGATAAGATGTGCTTCCTGGTTATTCCAAAAGAGGGTTTCATCCAAGGTCCTAAGAGTTCAGAGATCCAGAAAAGACCCAAAAGGGGTTTTAATCAAGGCCATTAAAAAAAGAAAGAGGAAGAAAACCTAATCAGTTAACATGGAAAAAGAAACCCCATTTGGTTCATCGCATCGTCATGGTTGTCAAGCTCTTAACATCAGTTCTGGTTCTGGATCAAAAAATCCAAATACCTATACTTACCTCCTAAATTCGGATAATTTAACCTCAGAATAAAACCAAAAAATAACCCTCTGGTCCCAGACTTACGTAACCCTAAAGATCACCAGAACCAATCCTCCCTCAAGTAACCTTGAAAACAAAAGGGAAAGGTAAAAATCCATTATTTTTAATAATAACCGAAAAAAAATCTGGTGTGAACATCACACGACTTTCTATTACATTTGCGGAATACGTATTTGAAAAAAAAAGTCCCTAGCCTGAGTCGCCTACGGCGGCCAATTTTCGACCAAAAATTTCCTGTCTTAAAATACTCCCCATGTAATGAGGGATCATTAAAAAGTGTCCAAAAATTGAACTTTTTTTTTTGAAAAAATTTTTTAGTCCAAAATCGACCGCCTACGGCGGCCAATTTTCGACCAAAAATTTCCTATCTTAAAATACTCCCCGTGAAATGAGGGATCATTAAAAAGTGTCCAAAAATTGAACTTTTTTTTTGAAAATTTTTCTAAGTCCGAAGTTGTATATTATTTCTACCTATGGGTTTTATGGAATAACAAAACGAGAATTGGAAACTTTGAGATTTTTTTTTTATATTCAAGTAAGTGGGTTACCTATTTATAGGTTTTATGAAATAACAAAACGAACCAACCTCAGTGGCTCAAGCAGTTAGCGCGGGAGGAATTTCAGAACTGGAGGTTTATGGTTCGAATCCTTCATAAGGTGAAACAGCAGTGATAATAAGCAGGGCAGACTAATTTCTGACAAGAATTAATCAATCTTAACATAATTAAAATACCTTGAAATAACAAAACGGAAAAGCTCGCGCTTGAGAAACTTTATGTTATATATATAGCATCTTTTCAAGCAAGGAAAAAATGTATCTCAGGAACAAGACTATATGATAATGTACTAGGTAAACATTACTTATGTGCCATTGTTTACATTTACACTATTGTGTAATCTTTAAAGTATGTAACCAGATTTCTTTTCCTGTATTTACCTTGTGTGACATTTCATTATCTGTACTTATCTGACATTATGTACATACTTATCTGCTATTATCTGTACTTATCTGACATTATCTAACAGTAGGTATATATGTACTTACTTATCTGATTATCTGTACTTATCTAACATTGTGTACTTACCTATCTGTATTTATCTGACATTATGTACCTATACCTACTTATCTGATATTATCTGTACTTATCTGAGGTTATCTATAATCCCACCGCGGAAATCAGAACATACTCAAATCTGTTAGCTAGATATAATCTCTGATGAACTTGACATTGTGATAATCGACGGTAATTATGCTCTAATTTAATGGAGGAGTTGCAAATAAGTAAAAACTGACCATTGAAATTTTGACACGATTACATTACTTTTCTTCCTATAGGATAAGGAAAGTAAAAAGTAAAAGAAAGAAAGAAAGAAATACTGCCATGCCAGAAGGTCCCGGGTTTGAATCCCACCATCGACAAAAACTTGTACTCGTTTTTCGATTGCAAATATTTCAACGGGTTACTTTCTGGTGTTCTCGTGTTGACCCAGCACCTAAATGGGAAGTATTGTGTCTCTTCTCGCCCATCTGATGAGAGGCATACTACGGGATGGACATGCTACGACACAGGCCACATGCGTCTAATGTAGCAGTTGTTCCATTGCTACGAAAAAAAAACGGCGGTGGAACACTCATCTTTTAAAAACCCAAATCTTTAAATCTTTAAAGATGTGGAGATATACCAGTGGAGATATTGAAGTAGAAGGAAATTTTTTTTTGGAAGTCCAAAATCCAAAAGTCCAAAATCTCCTATCTTAAAATGCTCACCGTGTGATAAGGAATCATATATAAAGAATGAAAAAAATTGAACTTTTTTTTTTCGAAGTTCGAAGCAACATTGACTTTGGTTGATATCTGGATGAGTGACTGTCCGATTTTTACCATTGTTTACAGTCGCGTCCTTGGACCATACCGGGATAGCATATCAGATTTCATCGCTCTAGGACAAACCGTTCTTGAGATATTTTGTATACCACCTTTTCCGATTTTCCCATTTAAACCTGTAGTACATACATACGTACAGACCATGGGCTAAAAATCACTTTTTTGACATCAGGGGATCCCAAAACGGATATTTCCAACCATTTCCCGATTTTGAAAATTTGGACCGATTGCAATACTTTCATTACTAGTATAGCTCCGCTAAACTGTAGTAATAGAAAGTAAAAAATCTGGTGTGAACATCACACGACTTTCCTTATCCTATTGAATGATGCTTATTTGAGTGTTCTTTTACCCTAACTTTTACAATATCTCTAACCGTTTTGTCGCTATAGCTGAAAACCGCCAAAAAACGGTCGAAATCTGTCAAAAGCGGTCAAAATACCGCCAAGCGCAGCAACCATCTCAAACAAACGTTTTGTGTTGCATCCTTGTCACATTAGTGAACCACATACCAAATTTCAAGTTTCTAGCTTATACCGTTCCCGAGATATTGTTAAATTACACCAAAAACCGCCAAAAAGCGGTAAAATGCCGCCAACCGTAGCACCGGTCTTAACCAAAAGTTTCGTGTCGCATCCTTGTCACATTTGACAGCTACATACCAAATTTCAAGTCTTTTTAAAGGAGAAAAGTGGAAAGTTAAGTTGGGAGAAAGTTGAAGGGGAGACGTATATGGAATAGTAAGAATACAATTCCAATGTAGATAAGATGTGCTTCCTGGTTATTCCAAAAGAGGGTTTCATCCAAGGTCCTAAGATTTCAGAGATCCAGAAAAGAACCAAAAGGGGTTTGAATCAAGGCCATTAAAAGAAGAAAGAGGAAGAAAATCAGTTAACATAGAAAAAGAAACCCCATTTGGTTCATCGCATCGTCATGGTTGTCAAGCTCTTAACATCAGTTCTGGTTCTGGATCAAAAAATCCAAATACCTATACTTACCTCCTAAATTCGGATAATTTAACCTCAGAATAAAACCAAAAAATAACCCTCTGGTCCCAGACTTACGTAACCCTAAAGATCACCAGAACCAATCCTCCCTCAAGTAACCTTGAAAACAAAAGGGAAAGGTAAAAATCCAGCCAGGGCGGATATTTTCTGAATAGACTTTTCCGTTCTTGGATAGACATGGATGTAAAGGAATGTGCCTTGCAGTAATGCGTTAGTGGTACAGAAGGCCTTTTTCCATATTTCCCTCTGCGTCTACAGCCTACACTACATCGACTGGAACCCGTGCTTTTATTCAATAAGGGACTTTTTCTATAACACACCCCCATTTCGGACGTTTCAGAAAAGGCGAAATAGAAGCCAAGACGCAGATTGCTTAAAGGGAAGAAGCCGGGGAAAAGGAGAGAGGAGGGAAGAAAAGGGAGAGAAAGGCCATGGAGAAAGGGAGAAATGTTGAATCATCCACCCTCTACACTTTCTATTATGAGTTTTTACCCTTGAAAACAGAGTTCACGAAATGAGACTCGTTTTTCTTGGAATACAAAATAGGGGTGAGGCTTTCTCTCCCCCTATTTCTTTTTGAAAAGGGGAACGTCGACTTTCCATCTTTCCAAGTATTTGTAACTTAACTTCTCTTTTCTGTTCGATTTTTTTTCCTGTCTGTCTTGTCTGTAAAAAATGTAAATGCAGTTTCTTTGTGTTATTATGTCACAAGTTTGGTGCTCACTGCAGCATTGTAGGATTTTTCCCAATATCTCATTACTCCTAAAGGTGGCGTTCCGATCCTAGCTGCCGGGCAGCGCGACCCGGCAGCGCTGCCGAGCTGCCTGGTCGCGCCATAAAGGTGACGTTCCGATCCTAGCTGCCGGGTCGCGCGACTTCCATTACAAACTTCCAGTCGAACAAATTATTACAAAAATAGTATTTTAAATCACATGAAAAACTCACGGGCAGCGCGACCACACTGCTCTCAGAGCGACTGGGCAGCGCTGCCCAGCAGCAGGCTGCCGGGCAGCGCGACCCGGCAGCTTGGTTCGGAAAGTACTTCATAAGAATACATAGGAAGCAGTAGGCAGCGGCCGCACAGCTCGGCAGCGCTGCCGGGTCGCGCTGCTCGGCAGCTAGGATCGGAACGCCACCTTTAGAAGAACTCTGTATGTAGCCTTAACTTGACCGTCGATCGAGGTAATTTTGAAGCGCGCGGAGGATTTCATCCTGAACGGATGATGTTCGTTCTCTGGCTGGCTTTCTCCTATCCTTTGTTCCAAAAATCAATCTCTTCGATTTCAGGACGATAAGACCTTAACAGTTACGGTTCCCTCTATCAAACATCTTTATTTGTACGCAGCTACACAGTGTTGTCAAATGATTGGATTTATCAAAGTGGCACAACATTTCGGAAGAAACAACGGGAAGGGATAGACACCCACATTCGTCCTACTGATGTCAAACGTTCCTTCCCATGTTGTCAAACTTTCCTTCTAATATTGCCAATCATTGGGAGATTTTTTTCCCCTAGTCGGAACAAAATGAAAAGTGGGTGGAGGTGAAATTGTAGTATGGAATTTAAAGCAGCTTCCGTGTCAGATGGGGAAAGAATGGGATACACTTGAATTGTTGCGAGTTATAGCTGGAGG
>NW_007377699.1:78071-182099 GCF_000475195.1 Diaphorina citri
TTTTTACTTTCCTTATCCTATAGGAAGGAAAGTAATGTAATCGGGTCAAATTTTCGATGGTCAGTTTTTAATGCCAAAACACGTTTTGAGCTCCCTAGAGCCTAAATTCAAAGTTTCAGCCATTGGTCCGTGTGTGTGTCTGTCTGTCTGTGTGTCTGTCTGTAAACAAAATATCTCGAGAAGGGTAAGAGCTAGAGACTTGAAATTTGGTATGTAGCTGTGAAATGTGACAAGGATGCGACACGAAACTTTTGGTTAAGACCGGTGCAACGCTCGGCGGCATTTTACCGCTTTTTGGCGGTTTCCTACCGTTTTTTTGGCGATTTTCAGCTATATCGACTAAACGGTTATAGATATTGTAAAAGTTAGGGTAAAAGAACACTCAAATAAGCATCATTCAATAGGATAAGGAAAGTCGTGTGATGTTCACACCAGATTTTTTTATGAGGCACCGTAGAACAAACAAGCTTGATTAAGATTCGTTTAAGCCTAAACCATCTTTTGGGGCTCTTGCCCGTACACCCAAGTCTCAAAGTGGGCTGTTTGTGTATGATGTTATACCGACAGACATCAAACATTACAAGAACTTACCCGTACTTTTAAAAATAAAAGCAAAAGAATACATTAAATCTTCACGTATAACCTGTCTGCCCTCCCCCCCTCTCTCTCCCTCTCCCCCTCTCTCTCTCTCTCGTTCTATCCCTCTCCCTTCTCATTTTCCTCTCTCTTCCTTCTCTCACTTTCCCCTCTTCTTAGAGATACTTTCCCCCATTTTACTTTCCTTATCCTATATTGTGTATATTAACAGCATAAGAAGGAAAGTATTTAGTATTTCTTCTTTTCTTCTTCTTAGGAAAGTATTTCTTCTTTTCCCTTTTCTCTTTTGTGCTTTCTTGATTTCAGCCATCACATAAAGCTTCTAGATTAGCGGTTCCCAAACTGTTTTTCTACGCGGCCCCCTTTTTACTTTCCCTATTTCAATTGTGAAGGCTCCGCGGCCTCTTTACTACATTTTAAGGGACTTTAACCTCCTGAGAGTTTGGGAATCACTGTTCTAGACTTTTCTACCCCACAATGCCTGTATTTTTCTCTCTCTCAATATTGGGGATCGAATTCCCCTGTTTATATCTATACTTTTCCCCCAATACATTATTTCTTTCTGTTCCGGGTCCCCTAATACTGACGTACATTTTCCCCTAAAGCCTATTTTCTTTTGTCCCCTAATTCTATATTTTCGTTTCCCCTAATATTTTCTTTTGTCCCCTAATTCTCCCCTAGGCCTATATTTTCTTTTGTCCCCTAATTCTCCCCTAGGCCTATATTTTCTTTGCTTCACGACAGGAAACGTAGACAACAACAGTCTACGGTTTCTAAGAGAATAGAAGAAGCTTCTTCGCCTTTTCCCGCGTGTTCAGACGGGGTCGGCGTTTTTCGTCAACCTCTCAGACGATTGCTTTGGGCTGACATTGGGTTTGGCTACAAAATTTTTACGAGTGGATGCCCTTCGCACTCAAACTTTGCTAATTCTTTAGGAAGGGAAATTTCAGGCTGGTGTTCTCCATGTTTAAAGTCCCTTCGAGAATCGAACATGGGATTTCCGATGTGAAAGCCAAGTGTGAAGGTTGCCTTCCATGCCTCAATCTAGCATTCTAGCAGAATAAATAATACCTATAGTTGACATTTCCACCGTTTTCTCATGCTTACTCATATCTCATGTTTTTACTCATACATATCTCATATTTTCTTTGCCTTCTCATGTTTTCCATTTCATGGAGACAGCCTAGCCCCGTGACTCACCCATTGGACATTGGAACTCACCGAGTAAATTATCCATCGGCCGACTGTCTGTCTCTTCCTCTCCCTCTTCCTTCTTCTTCTTCTTCTTCTTCTTCTCCTCCTTTTTCTTCTTCTTCTTTTTCTTCTTCTTCTTTCTTCCTCCTCCTCTTCTCCTTTTCTTCATCATTACTACATAGTTTATTTCTCATTGCCAGACTAGGGTCTCCTTCCTCTCCCCCTCCTCCTCTTCTTTATACCTCTTTCTCCTCCTCCTTTTCGTTATTGCCAGACGAAGGTCTTCTTCCTCCTTCTCCTCTTCTTCCTCTTTTTCCTCCTCTTCTTCTTTCTCCTAATCTTCCTCCTCCTCCTGTACTCCTATCCCTCATTGCTAGTTTAATCTACTTTGTGTTGTTGGTGTGTGGTGTGTGTGTTTTCCAAGAATTAATAATTCAATTAATTGCTGATTCACGTATGAAAAGTTCAAACTGAACACCAAGTTCAAAGATTTGTAACAAGTTGTAGGTAACAAGAAAGGTCTTTGGTAACAAGTTGTAGGTAACTAGAAAGGTCTTTGGTAACAAGAAAAGTCTTTGGTAACAAGTTGTAGGTAACAAGAAAGGTCTTTGGTAACAAGTTGTAGGTAACAAGAAAGGACTTTGGTAACAAGTTGTAGGTAACTAGAAAGGTCTTTGGTAACAAGAAAAGTCTTTGGTAACAAGTTGTAGGTAACAAGAAAGGTCTTTGGTAACAAGTTGTAGCTAACAAGAAAGTTCCCAAAAGCAAAGAAAGAAGGAAGACAGAATAGGAAAAAGACAGCCAGCCGTAGCCGTTCCGAGAACGAACAACACATCTGTTTAGGATCAAGTTCTCACTGGCCGGGGATCAAACCCGCGACCTAGCGTTTACAAGGCAGACGATCTACGTCCCAAGCTAAACAGGCTGGGTCCATTTATTGTTATCTGTGGACAAAAGTGTGGATACATATTTCTGGACATGGTCTTCACTTTACTGGTGTGGATTACAGACTATCCCCTATCTAGTAGACGTTAACAAACAAGACTACAGACTACTTGTTTGTTAACATCTACTAGATAGATAGGGGATAGTCTGTAATTCACACCAGTCTAGTGAAGACCATACCCACAATGCAGATTTTTCCGAGTCATCGGAATTTTATCCCGACCATTCCAATACACCCTTGCACTAACCCTTATTATTTCTGCGTTCCAATGTTAACCCTATTTTTAGACTTCGTTTTTACCCTATTTTTATTCTTTCAACCCTCGCTGAAACTAAAATCCTTCGGCAGAAGAAAACATACGTTTGTCATTAACCCTGGGTGAGACAGGTGCCGTTTTGTTTTTGCTCTCGTTTCAATACAACACCAATGTGAATTTAGCACCCAATTTTGAAAAATATGTAGATATTTTTGCTCTCCTTCGAACGATATACTATACAACTATACCTACCTATACTCAAAATTTGATTTTTAAACTTGGTCCGCTCTGCCTTTTACCCATCCAGATGTATAGTTATATTTTTCTCAGTTGCACTGTTGCAAGGGTTAAATTCAGCATCCATTGCACATCTCGGTGTGTTCCACTACCCTTCTTATCCTACCACCCCACCACCCACAACCTGCACCCTCCCCCTAATCTTATTCAACCCCCCACTCCCACCCATATCCTTATGATCCTTTTCTTGTTCAAAGTACGTTCACCCCACTACACTCTTGAGAGAGAGAGAGAGAGAGAGAGAGGGTGCATGGAAGGATTGAGGGGGATGAATGCATTTGCATGAACAGATAAAACACACATAAGCCAGCAGCCAAGTTACCTTGGAGGGTAGCGCGGCTGCCTTTTAAGCGCTAGGTCGCGGGTTCGATTACCGCACGAGGTGACTTTATCCTAAACAGACGGAGTTCGTTCTCCTATCCTGTCCTGCTTCTCTCTTTGGTTTGGAGACGGTATGACATCCGCGTTGTCACACTTGTTCCCTCTATCAAATCTCTTGAAAAAAGATTACGTACGTCCAAAGTTACACGATAAATCAACACAACACGTACAAAGTTTCATCCATCAAACCCCATAAACTGAAATTAATAAACCCTTTTTTTAATACTTAGGTACCTACAAAGTATCATCTATCAAACCTCAGAATAACAAAAGGAAAGATCGCCCGGGGCGGAATTCGAACCCCCGACCTAGCGCTTACAAGGCTTTCTTTCTCAATGGAGAAGCCTGCACTTTACTGCCTCACATTATTCACATACTCTCTCACCCCCTTTTCAATTTTTACTGCTATGCCATTATTACACAGTGTTTTTCATTTCCTTCCTCTATGCCAGTGGTTCTCAAACTTTTTTGCATGGCGCCCCCTTTGGGCATATTCTCATTTTTTCACGCCCCCCCCCCCTACCTTACCTTCTTACATAACATACACATAATTATATGTAGGTGATTTTTTCCCCTCATTTAATGCTGTACATTTCCCCTAGTAGACTTTTCCCCCATTTACTTTTCCAAGATGTCTTCTCATTTTCCTCTCTTGACTTCTTAGAGTAAGGTACAGATATAATATGTAGGGTTGTAGGGCTATAGTGCTATTTTTATTACGTATAGGGCTTTATACTGTTTCTACATAGGGGTTAGAAAGATTCTGGGTAAAAGAGGCTTAAAAGGGGAGGAATAAGAGGGTCTGAAAAGAAATTAATGGTGAGAAAGAGAAGATGGGGAGAGAGAAGGAGAGTAATTGAATGACGGAAGGAAAGAGAGAGAGAGAAACGTGAGAGAGAAAGAGAGAAGGTGGAAGGAAACAGAGAAGCGAGAGAGAGAGAGAGAGAGAGAAAGAAAGAGGAAGAAGAAGAAAAGGAGAGAGAGAGAGAGAGAGAGAGAGAGAGAGAGAGAGAGAGAGAGAAAGAGGAAGAAAGAGGAAGAAGAAGAAGAAAAGGAGAGGGAGAGAGAGGGAAAGAGAGAGAGAGAGAGAGAGAGGGAGAGAGAGAGAGGGAGACAGAGAAAGAGAAAAAGAAGAGAAAGAAAAAGGAAATTTTCCCCCTGATTTGGAAATCAAAAGTGCTTAAGGGTGTTTTCTTCGTCTTACATAAGTAGTTTTTCACCCCCCCCTCTCCCTCCCTCCCTCTCTCTCTCTTTGTCTGTCTCTCTCTCTTTCTCTCTCTCTCTTTGCCTGTCTCTCTCTCTCTTTCTCTATCTTTCTCTGTCTCTTTCCCTCTCTCTCTCTCCCTCTCCCACCACCTCCTCCTCTCTCTCTCTCTCCTGTCTTGGATTTTTCACCCTTATTTTTTTCCAGTTCTCCCCCTTGCATTGGAAAAACTCGGCGCGGTTAAATGTCTTGGGCTTCCAAGGCTCGGATTTCTGGATCGATAAAGTGCATTCTAAGGGGGGTGGCCTACACCCACATTCACACTTTGCACTTTTTTTATATATATATTTGATTCAGGAAGTTGTAGGTAACAAGAAAGGTCTTTGGTAACAAGTTGTAGGTAACAAGAAAGGTCTTTGGTAACAAAAAGGTCTTTGGTAACAAGTTGTAGGTAACAAGAAAGGTCTTTGGTAACAAGTTGTAGGTAACAAGAAAGGTCTTTGGTAACAAGAAACTTAGGGTTCGTTCTCGGAACGGCCGGCTTTCTCCTATCCAGTCTTCCTTCTCTCTTCCTTTTCGGGACGATAAGACCTGACAGTTGTTACAGTTTACTCTATTCCAAACGTTGATTTCTTGTGGTGTCCTTCCTACCCTGGCATATCGGGAAATGAGATCGTAGAATCGTTGATAGAGCCTCTGGACAACTTTTGATGGTGCAGAGACTGTAAATCAAAGTTCTCCTGCTGACTGGTGAAAAACATAAAAACACCAACAAAAACGTTCACAAAAAAAAAGCAAAAAAGTTGACCTTGTTTTTATTTTTTCCTGTTTCTCAACAAAAGAAAGAATGGCCAGAAGGCCACTCCAAAAACATTTCGAGCTCAAAAAGGTTTTTCATAAAAAGAAAAGAAAAAAAAAAAAAAATCTGGTGTGAACATCACACGACTTTCTATTACATTTGCGGAATACGTATTTGAAAAAAAAAACCTATCCAGTCCTCCTTCTCTCTTCCTTTTCGGGACGATAAGACCTCAGTTGTTACAGTTTACTCTATTCCAAACGTTGATTTCTTGTGGTGTCCTTCCTACCCTGGCATATCGGGAAATGGGATCGTAGAATCGTTGATAGAGCCTCTGGACAACTTGATGGTGCAGAGACTGTAAATCAAAGTTCTCCTGCTGACTGGTGAAAAACATAAAAACACCAACAAAAAACGTTTACAAAAAAAAGCAAAAAAGTTGACCTTGGTTTTATTTTTTGTTTCTCAACAAAAGAAAGAATGGCCAGAAGGCCACTCCAAAAACATTTCGAGCTCAAAAAGGTTTTTCATACAAAGAAAAGAAAAAAAAGACTTTTAGCCCTCACGAAAAAAAGAGGGCTACATACGTGGGCTAAAAATCACTTTTTTGACATCAGGGGATCCCAAAACGGATATTTCCAACCATTTCCCGATTTTGAAAATTTGGACCGATTGCAATACTTTCATTACTAGTATAGCTCCGCTATACTGTAGTAATAGAAAGTAAAAAAGACTTTTAGCCCTCACGAAAAAAAGAGGGGGAGAAGGAGGAGGGGAAAAACAAAGTGGGGAAAAAAAGAGAAAGTAAAAAACGAGAAACGAGGGCATTAACACCAAGGTTAGGTCGACCTTGAACTTTTCGGCGAAAGTGGAGGGAAAAAGAGAAAATTTTTGGGGGGTGGGAGGAATGGAAGGGGGAGAAAGTGGGAGAGAAGAGAGGGGAAGAAAAACGCTTGCGTGGGATAAATTTGGAGCTTGGAAAATTTTCGTCATTCCCTCTCTCCTTTTTTCTCCCTCTCCTCCCTTTCTCTCCCTTTTCCTTTCCTCTCTTTCTCTCTTTTCTTTCTCTTCTTCTCTCCTTTCCTCGAGTTTCCCAAGTACCATATAGGTATGTAGATAGATACCTACATATTTCGTTCTTCTTACTTCTCCTTCGTCCTCCTTCTGCTTCTTATTGTTGTTCTTCTTTATTAATTTTTCTTTTTCTCCTCCTCCTTTCCTCTCTTACTCTTTCTTCCTTACCTCCTTCTCCCACTTTTCCATTTCCCAGGGCTTTACGAAATTTCATTTCGACAATGACCTTGAATTTGTTTCAGCTTTTCACACTTGTTTCGGAGTTTTGCTCGTGAAAAATTTATACTTCTGTGTCAAGAAGAGCTTTCTAAAGTTTTTTTTTTTTTTTTTTTTTTTTTTTTTTTACGTGAACGCACGAAATGCTTTCTTTTCGATGCTTTCTAAGTAGTTCTAACAATCTGTTTAAGCTGCGTTTTACTGCGTTCAATGAAAATGAAACATTTGCTATATGGAATACTCTCAAAATAGTACCAAAACCAACACCAACAAAATACTCAAAATAGGTATACCAATATAATTCATGAATAATAATTGTATCTCTCCACCTCTCCAGTCTCCAAAACACTTCCAGAATCCATACCAAAATAATTTACTAGCAACAAATACTACAATGAACGCAAATACCAAAACAACTTCCAGATCAAAATACACCTCTCACAGCCTACAGCCTACACAGTACACACACAAAAAAATATGACGGAAATATTCGTAACCAAAATTGTAAACAAAAAGTAAACAAACGAAACAAAGTATACGACTCATCAGAGAGATAAGATGACCTTCACATTGAACAAAGTATATAAAACCTTATGTAAACGTCATATTGGTAAACCACGTACATAACATAAATAAATCTACATATAGGTACCTACGTATATAATATACATATGTATATGAAAATAATGCGTGTCAATGATAATAAGTATATAAAATCCTATGTAAAACGCATATAAATATAAACCTTGTACAGAAATAATATACCTATCTATCTACATTATGTCAATATTTTAGGAAGATTATACTTTTTTATACATAAAAAAAAATAAATACACGTCCTACTTTGGACTAAAAAGGAATATACATAATTACATAAGATATATACGTATATTTCAAGGTATACAAAAATGCGTGTTAAAATAAACAGGGCGTATACGGATGCATTTTACATTAGGCCAGTCAACGACACGTGGTTACGGGTGCATCGATGCTACAATAGGCCAGTCAACCCCACGTGTATACCGGTGTATAGCACGTGGAGTAAGCCACGTGGGGGACAAGTGTAATTTTCCGATCCCAGTGAATGAACTCTGGTTTGTTTGGGATTTGAGTTCTGCGATCTAGCGGAGTGCGGGAGAAACTGCTTCGAATTGTTGAGTTTGAGAGAGAACGGAATTTTGGAGTGAATCTGTTTGGAGTTTTGGAGAGAATCGGAAAGGAAAAGTTTTTTAACCTTTCCTTTTTACAATGTTTTTTTTTACGATTTTTTGCCTGTTTTTCACGGAATATTTCTGTGAAAGGATAATTTTAGAGACAATAAAATTGTTTTTTCTCTGTTTCATGAGGACTAGAGAACCAAGTCCAGTCATTGTAACTTGAAAGGGTTCTTCAAATCATTGTAACTTGAAAGGGTTCTTCAAATCCTCATCTTTTTTCGAATTTTTTTTCACTTTTTTTTTGAGAAAATACAAAATAGGTCATAAAAAAAGTAAAAATAGTAGATTTTATTAAATGACACAAAATGACAAGGTATCTGGTATCAAGGTAATTTAATTATCTTGTCCTGATAAATAACCAACAAACGCCTGCAAAAACGAAGAAAAATCCCTCGCACGTTGCATACACACTTCAAATATCAGGCGCAACATACACATTCGATTCTTACGTTCATGTATGACGTTTTATCTAACCGTGAGTGTTACTCATTGAAGGGGCAAGATAGGTAAGGAAATGACAGCGTTTGGCTACCTGTTGATTATGCTGTTTGAAAGTGGGCGAATTTTCCATTCAGGCTTTTTGCAAAGGCTTTGTTTAGGGTCACGCGAAGAGATAGGTAGCTTCGGCAGCTTTTTTTCTCTCCGGTGTGCATGTGTGTTAGGGTCTATTTTTGGATACCCGGGTCAGCCTAGCTTGGAAGGTACAGCGTCCTGTAGGGCTATGTAGTATAATGGGCTGTTCTGCTAATCTATGGTGAACAAGGCCTATGTACCTCTCTTTTACCTATATATCAGCCTATATAATATATATAGTTATGTAGGTACTATGTATTCTTGTACCTATTTAGCCCATGTATTGTACCTAGTGTTGTACTGTTTCAGGCTATGTAGTCTAATGTACTGTTGTACTCATCTATGGTGAATAAGGCCTATGTACTATTGTACCTATTTATCCCATGTATAGTATTAAGGCCCATGTATTACTATACCTAGGTATTTATTCTATGTATAGTTATGTACTATGTATGTATTGTTGTACATATTTAGCCCATGTATTGTACCTAGTGTTGTACTGTTTCAGGCTATGTAGTCTAATGTACTGTTGTACTCATCTATGGTGAATAAGGCCTATGTACCTACTGTTTTACCTATATATCACCCTATATATAGTTATGTACTATGTATTCTTGTACCTATTTAGCCCATGTATTGTACCTAGTGTTGTACTGTTTCAGGCTATGTAGTCTAATGTACTGTTGTACTCATCTATGGTGAATAAGGCCTATGTACCTACTGTTTTACCTATATATCACCCTATATATAGTTATGTACTATGTATTCTTGTACCTATTTAGCCCATGTATTGTACCTAGTGTTGTACTGTTTCAGGCTATGTAGTCTAATGTACTGTTGTACTCATCTATGGTGAATAAGGCCTATGTACTATTGTACCTATTTATCCCATGTATATAATATTAAGGCCCATGTATAACTGTACCTAGGTATTCATTCTATGTATAGTTATGTACTATGTATTGTTGTACATATTTAGCCTATGTATAATGTGTACTGATTACCTACTCTTACATGACACACTATGAACAATATTTGGGGACACGGGAATTATGAATGGTACCAATACTTTAACCCATTCGGGCTCAGTGGTCCGAAATAGAGTGGTTCGGAATTTCTCCGAAGGAGGTCAGTTAAGGTGTTTGCGGCCAAAGCCTTTCATATCACTCTTAGAAGGAGTTGAATCGATTTGTTAAGTGTCGAATCCATCCTTTGCATCCTCAAGTTAAGGCCGATTTTGATTGGTTAATGGTTTAACAAATTTCTTGTAACTTTTAATAGTTTTTGTTGTGTAAGTTGAGATTTTTCGAAATTAGGAAAGGCGTTATAAGAAGGTTTTCCTCCGCCTTATACCTTGGAAATAAGATTGAAAATTTGGGGAACATCTGCATTTAGACAGAATTGTAAAATAATAATACATAGTAAAAATAAATAATAGAAAGTAATAAACTCTTCCTTTAATCGCCGGGCTCAATTGAGAAACATTCAAACATCCCATGAACATAAGCACCCGAAAGGGTTAACCAAGGCCTTGGGATTGATTAGAATGAGAGAGAAGAGTTCAATACACTTCACCAAGGCAGGCTGTGACGTCACAAAATATTCAGGTTAACAATAAGTAATGCCCCTCCGCTCCGCTCTTGCGGAGTACTGAGAAACTAACGACAAACGTCGAAATTTATACATTACAGTGCCGTCAGAAATTGACGATCTTGCTAATAATGCCGATGTAATGGTACGATAACGTATGCATCTAGACCCTCTGTCGTCAGTTCCCAGCATTCCGCAAGAGGGAGCGTTTGCTACGATCGTCATTTTCTAACGGCACGGTGATGTATGGATTTCGATGTCATTTTCTGACTGATGCATACCGATTACTTCACCCAGAGGTCGCGCCAGCTCCAATTAGAGGTTGTTCACTCGAAGACTCTCTTCAGACAAAACAACCACACTCTCACTTTCAGACCAAACCGTGCCAGGAGAAAGTGGTTCTGAGGAAGAGACCTAGATAGGCCGGGCCAAGTTTCACTTTCGTTCGAAGCTGGTTCTCAAGAGTGATCAAATTGGTGTTTGTTTTACATTTCCGAACTTGGCATAGATAGCGAAAGTTCTGTGATTTTTTTTCTTCCTCAATCTCTCTATCAAACCTCTGAAAAAAAAAAAAAAAAAAAAAAAAAAAAAAAAAAAAAAAAAAAAAAAAAAAAACAGTTAGAAAAGACTGTAAGAGGGAAGGGTGGAAATGCAATTCGGTCCGAATTTTTCGCCCCTGGGTGTATTCTATACTCGTCTCATTATACTGAATGGTGCCCTACATTGGGGCCACGACCTAAGGTGAATAGCCCCGGCACCCTCGACCGGGCGAAAATAAAATTCTCAATTTTTCGACTGCTCTTCTCTCCACTTCAAGTTCTGGCTTCATTTCTATCTATGCACAAATTCTGTCGTCATAAATCATGGAGGGATGGGGTTGGTATGACACGGAGCTGAGGAGACAGGTAGAAAAATGACTTCTGATGTCATATGAATTAATAACCTGCCTCGGTGGTGTAGTGGTCTAGGCGCTCGACTGGTAAACAGGAGGGCGTGGGTTCAATCCCAGCCGAGGTATGGAATTTTATCCTCAATATAATTTGAGAATTCGACCACAATAATAATAGTAGCCTACTGCTGGAGTAAAGGGACTTTTCAGTCCTATGCGAGCAGTATAAATAAGCACTAATAGGTAGGTAGATAGGTACCTACATAGGCAGGTACCTACATATGTAGGTACCTACATAGGTCTGATGAATTAATAATGGATGTAAATAGGGTGAGCTTCAATGTGAGTATTAGCGGACCGCGGTTAGTTTGTCGCCAAATGGAGGGTATAAGCTCCGTCACCAAAAACAAAAGGAGGAGGTGCGGGTAGCTTGTCGCCGATGAATAAACTTCCACATAATATAAGCACCGTCACTAAAAAGCTAAAAACCATCGCAGCTATAGAATATACCTTGTTCATACTACCAGCATAGAACAGAAAAGTTCCTTTACTCTCGCAGTCTAAACTTATACAGTGACTTTAAATCTCCATGACCCCATCAAACAAAAATTGAGTGGACTGCTCCCCAGATCATTTCACGATGAACACCACCTTCACCGCAATGTCATAACTCACCGCATCACCACACCGTTGCACACCGGTTACAATCATTGCACACCGCACACACCGTACCAATTTCTCTCGATAATTGCAGTTCCTATGCAGTTTACTTTCACTAGTTCTGGTTGTTATGCAACACGCGGAATGCAATTCATTCCACTCTCTCTCTTGTGATTCTTTCTCTGGGAAGTAAACAGTAAACACAGAGCTAGGCTGATTGTGGGTTCAAACCCGGGTGAAATATGAATAATTATGTATTAATTAAATAATTACCTTTTTTTTAAGATGAGTGTTTCACCGCCGTTTTTATTTCGTAGCGATGAAACAACTGCTACATTGGACGCTTGTGGTCTGTGTCGTAGACTGCCCATCCCATAGTATGCCTTCCATTTATCATTATTATTTTTTTTTCAATGGGTTTGACAGAGGGAACTGTAACTGGTTAGGTCTTATCATTGCGAAAGAAAAGAGAGATAGAGGACAGGATAGGAAAAAGCCAGCCGTTCCGAAAACATGCCCATCCCGTAGTATGCCTCTCATTTATCATTATTATTTTTTTTTCAATGGGTTTGACAGAGGGAACTGTAACTGGTTATAGGTCTTATCATTGCGAAATAAAAGAGAGATAGAGGACAGGATAGGAAAAAGCCAGCCGTTCCGAAAACTAACCTTAAGAGTTTAGGATAAAAACCGCTCCGGGCGGGAATTGAACTCGCGACCTAGTGCTTAGAAGGCAGACTTGCTACCCTCCAAGTTAATGAGGCTTGCTATTTTTTTTTTTTTTTTTTTTTTTTTTTTTAAGATGAGTTTTTCACCGCCGTTTTTATTTCGTAGCGATGAAATAACTGCGACATTGGACGCTTGTGGTCTGTGTCGTAGCATGCCCATCCCGTAGTATGCCTCTCATCAGATGGGCGAGAAGAGACACAATACTTCCCATTTAGGTGCTGGCTCAACACGAGAACACCAGAAAGTAACCCGTTGAAATATTTGCAATCGAAAAACGAGTACAAACTTTTGTCGATGGTGGGAACCGTACCAATTTAATGTTGATACTTTTACTAGGAGCTATTTTGACTAACTTTTGGGTTATTGGTGGAGATGACATTTTCACAACTGCACACATTCGTAAACTATACAAAAGATAAGAGACAACCTTTCAAATGTACCATTTCCCCAGTTGGTTTGGAGGTTAGCGCGCCTGTCGTGTAAGCTCTCCAGGTTCGATTACCGCCCGGGACAAAATTTTTATCCTAAACAGATAAGGTTCGTTCTCAGAACAGCTGGCTTTCTGCTGACAAGATACCTACCTGAAACTCTACCTCTCGTTAAATCTCGCTCAATAAAAGAGGCCCACAACTTTCACTGGAACAGTAGATCATAATAACCGTTAACCGTTATACCGACTGGTTTAATTATGGTAATCACGGGTGTAATTCCTGTTATAGTTATTACAATTAATTCTTTTTTTTTTATTGCACACAAAATAATACTTTTACTGTTTTTATTGCATGTTAATGTGGGTATATATATAATTGCTAATTGGGTCCAGACAGCGGTCCAGTTATTAGGAAGTAAGGATTGAGATGATGATGTGTTGTTTTGTAGTTGTTGTTTCAGAACATGTACTACCTAGGTGAAAACAGTTAGCTAGATCATTGTTTTCTCCCGTTATGATTATGTTGTGTGAGATCAGTTTTGTGTTTTCTGGCTAGGAGGAAAAGTGGCACATGGCGTAGGTCATTAGCAGGTACTGTAAGTCACTTAAAAAAGTTCAATATATTTTTTAGAAGTTGGATAGAGAGGACTGTAACAACATTTTGCTTATCGTCCCGAAAGCGAAGAGAAAAGGAAGACAAGCTAGGAGAAAGCCAGTGCAAACTATACATTTTGAAATTTGGGAAATGTCCGGGTTTTCCATGGAATGTCCGGGTTTTTGGAACCAAATGTCCTACTTTTTAAAAATTTGATCTGGAGACCCTATGTGTGAGATCAGTTTTGTGTTTTCTGGCTAGGAGGAAAAGTGGCGCATGGCGTAGGTCGTTAGTAGGTACTGTAAGTCACTTAAAAATAATTTTCATTATAAATATCACGTATTATCATTTTAAACAAGTATTCAAGCTCAAACCTTCATATCTTGCCTGTGAAAGCTCTTTGAAATCATCTTAATTAATTTTAATCAGTGAATTAACTCATATTGCCTTTTGACGCTCATTTTCGAACCTTTTGACTCCAGTATAAAGTCGTCCATTGCCGTTTGCCGGTCTGTCATCCAATTGCATTCGATCTTATTCTATGTATAGTTATGTACTATGTATGTATTGTTGTACATATTTAGCCTATGTATTGTACCTAGTGTTGTACTCACTTAAAAAAGTTCAATATATTTCTTAGAAGTTGGATAGAGAGGACTGTAACAACATTTTGCTTATCGTCCCGAAAGCGAAGAGAAAAGGAAGACAAGCTAGGAGAAAGCCAGCTGTTCCGAGAACGAACTTTATCAGTTCACAATAAACTTAGGTCCGGGCGGGAATTGAAATGCCACCTAGCGCTCACAAGGGAGCTAGGCTGGGTAGAAGAGATTTCATAGAGGATAGAGGCTGGGTAGAAGAGGTTTCATAAGGACACAATGGACAAACGGAGCTCTAATCCCGAAATTGAGATGATTTTGATCGAATTTTGTTGTGGTATTGAAGGGAGTACTAGAGTGATCTAGTTTTATTCGGGCCACCCTGTATATAGGAAGTGCATGATGATTATGTAGGTAAGGTACATCCATTGCAAATCATAGCGGTAGTTTGAATACACTGCACTACATCAGTTCACATTTGACGTTTCTAAAACAATAGAGCCTAATATCGTTTCTTCTTCTTCTTTTAAGTATCAATAAAAAAAATTCATACAATACCTTAAAGAAGAGAAGGAAGAAATCTCAATGGGAATCTCATTTTTTGTTCTCCTAAACGTACCTAACATTTGGAAAATTTGGCAATTTTTTGCAAAATGGCATACCTACTTGGGCGATCTTGTTCCTGAAACGCGGATATTATGGTTGTGGCAGATACCAAATACCATGACAATCCATGACATGCATATCACTCATGCATAGACAAATTTAATAGGAAATAGGTATGAGGTCTGTTATTACTATTACTACTTTTAGGTATATCTGTTTAAGGTATCTACCTGTAGTGTCTGTTATTGTGGTGAATATTGCAATTCTTCTGTTGTATGGCCAGTATTTTTGTGGTTAAAAACTTCAGATGGAAATAAAAAAAAATCCACAATGGACGAACGGAGCTCTAATCCCGAAATTGAGATGATTTTGATCGAATTTTGTTTTATTGAGGGGAGAACCAGAGTGATCTAGTTTTATTCGGGCCACCCTGTATATAGGAAGTGCATGATGATTATGTAGGTAAGGTACATCCATTGCAAATCATAGCGGTAGTTTGAATACACTGCACTACATCTGTTCATATTGGTACCTATAAAACAATAGAGCCTATCGTTTCTTCTTCTTCTTCTTCTTCTTCTTCTTCTTCTTCTTCTTCTTCTAAGTATCAATAAAAAAAATTCATGCAATACCTTAAAGAAGAGAAGGAAGAAATCTCAATGGGAATCTCATTTTTTGTTCTCCTAACTAAACGTACCTAACATTTGGAATATTTGGCAATTTTTTTGCAAAATGGCATACCTACTTGGGCGATCTTGTTCCTGAAACGCAGATATTATGGTTGTGGCAGATACTAAATACCATGACAAACCATGACATGCATATCACTCATGCATAGACAAATAGGAAATATAGGTATGAGGAACGTTCTGTTATTACTACTTTTATAGGTATATAGCTGTTTTAGGTATCTACTTGTGGTATCTGTTATTGTGGTGAATATTGCAATTCTTCTGTTGCATGGCCAGTATTTTTGTGGTCAAAAACTTCAGATATAAGAAAGTCATAAATAAAAATAATAAAAAAATATTAACTTTAATAGTAAGGAAAGAACGCCGACCCTATTTAAATAGGAAAAGGCTAGGAAGAAGAAGTATAGTAAGGGAAGAAACAAGCAGGGCCCGTCCCTCCGGGAATTTTTTAGGAAGGAAGAAAGAAAAAAAAAGAAAGGAAGAAAGAAAAAAAGAAAGAAAGGAAGAAAGAAAAAAAGAAAGGAAGGAAGAAAGAAAGGAAGAAAGAAAGAAAAAAAGAAAGAAAGAAAAAAAAGAAGAAAGGAAGAAAGAAAGAAAGAAAGGAAGAAAGAAAGAAAAAAAGAAAGAAAGAAAGATAGAAAGAAAGAAAGAAAAAAAGGAAGGAAGAAATGGAACTAGACATGGAACTCAGAAAAGCATTCAGATCGAGTGTCTGTCTAGACATGGAACTCAAAACTAAAGTCTTTTTTCTTCACCATTTCTGTCAAAATAAATTGGCCTATGGGATTTCCACCTATCATTCCGCACATAAAAAACTCCAAGGAACAATATTCGAACGCCAAAAATTTTGGAGGTGCGGGGCATCGATCCCCGTACCTCTCGCATGCTAAGCGAGCGCTCTACCATCTGAGCTACACCCCCTGTTATTAGAGCTCGAGAGATTTACCATTTATAAATCGAATATACCGTTCCAGTGTTGAGTATGTTTGTATGTGGCATTGGATAAAGATACGTAGAGGGGTGTTGGACATGAAGGTATTTAGTTCGAACCCCCTCAGGGGGTTTAAAATAACCTGAGCAATGCTAGAGCAAGAGAGAGAGGTATTGTTGATATTATGCATTATCCAATCAGAAATTAGCTTTACCTATTTAATTCACTGAAGTTTTCTCTATCTCCTTACTTTTGCATCTCTCTCTATCTCCTCTCCTTTTCATCTCTTTCTTTTTAGCCCGTCCTTCCTTTATTATTACGATAGTAATAACAAAAGGTATAGTGGACGGGCTATTGTATTTGCTTCGGTGTCTGTCTGTTTTTCATCTCTTTCTTTTTAGCCCGTCCTTCCTTTATTATTGCGATAGTAATAACAAAAGGTATAGTGGACGGGCTATTGTATTCGCTTCGGTGTCTGTCTGTGTCTGTCCGTCCCCATAGAAAGATTTATCCAAACCTAGTCGACCTATATATCAAATTAAAGGTCTTTCTACCAGGAACACGAAAGTGGTGGTGCAAATTGCAAATCCTCTCTCTCCACCTCCCTTCTCTCTTTCATTCTTCCATCCTGATGGTCCTCTTTGTTGTCATTCGTTCCTCTTTGAATTCGCTAGAGAAGGGCTTTCGCTGTTGATCTTTCCTTGTATAATTTGCTGGAAAAGGGCATATCTCTCAGAGTGCTTCATAATTATGTGACGGAGACTTTGTAGCTTTCTACATTAATTTGACTATGTTCAGGACCTGTGGAGTTCTCTTCGTTCTTAGCAGTATTTCTGAATTTGTTATTCTTTGCGTCCATGATACTTTTCGGATTATGTGCTCACGCTACTTAGTATTAGTAGTTCCCTAACCTGTTGAAACACCCCGTCACAAGGAAAGCGAGTCAGTAAGCCACCTCGATACAAAAGAAACACCTGATTGCCTGTGCGCTAACAAAGAAACACGTACCGGGACATACATATTATGCCTCCGTGCTATAACAGGACATTGACACCTGTGCTCAAATTCTGATGGCATATGTGTGTGTGTGTGTGTTGCAATACAAGGAAGTGAAGAGAACAATAGACCAGCGTGTGGTGCTAGCAGACCTCGTAGGCAAATCTGATACCAGAGTCTAACAGTAGAATTTGGTTCTTCTTCTAGAAGAAGTTCATTAGAATGATTAGCAACTTTGGCCATAAAACTTGAAAATTCACACCCATATTTATTAAAAAAAAACATCTTTTTTTTTTACACACATTGTAACAAACATTTGATTCAAAATTTGCTTTTTTCTGAGGTTTGACAGAGGGAACGGTAACTGCTAAGGCCTTATCGTCCCGAAAGCGAAGAGAGAAGGAAGACAGGATAGGAGAAAGCCAACCGTTCCGAGAACGCTGTTTAGGATGAATTTCGCCCCGGGCGAGTATTCACGACCAAGCGCTTACAAGCCAGACGAGCTACCCTCCAGGCTACCTAGGCTGGCCGTCCAGCCTTTGAGGCCGTCCAGACTGGGCGGCCAGCCTTTTGATTTCCTTAAGTACCCATTATTTGACTGAGTACCTAGGATACTACCTCAAGGGTGCTTTGCTCTCTGATGTACATAGTATGTCTTTGGAGCTTACAGTCTTTCCCAACAATACATTATCTCTTTTAGAAAGTCGCTCATCCCCTTATTCTCTTTAGTCTGGGAAGTATGGGATTGGGAACTGTTGCTATCTTCATTATCTGGTTCCGGACTATTATTGTTTTGTCGACTTGAACGTGTTCTTTCTCTTCTTTCCCAAACAATTAGTGCATCAATTGCATCATTTACGTCATAGTTATGCATTTCTTCAGTTATGTCATCATTAGATCTATGTATTCTATGATCCGTCAAGATTCCACTGACTGCTTCTATGAGTTCTTTATCTCTACTTCAGCAAAGTATACTCCTACCAATTTTTTGATGATGATTATGGGTTCTCGTATACAGTACAACCTCGATTATTTCAACCTCCATTATTTCAACCCTCTATCATTTTTGTCAATCTCTTTAAAAGTCTCAAGTCGTCCTCCAATGTTCCTTCTGTCACCAGGGCACCGAACAGTCCTCACTTAGCTAGGGCAATATTGAACACAAATGGGGTCAGGTTAGCTAAAAACACTCGCGGTTCATTCACCTCCCCAGTACAGAGTACAAAACTGGGCCATGGCACTCATATGAACACTAGCGCGAGGTTATCCCGCCGCGCTGAGTTCAACGTACTCGCCTCATGGGGACGAATCTATAATTTCAACCCCAAAATCAGTCCAATATAGGGTATTTATTAACCATTTTTGTTCTTTTGTACCTAACTTTGCGCCTTTTTCATTGTGTTTATACGGAATTTCAATTATTTCAACTTTCGATTATTTCAACTACCCTCGGTCCCAATTAGTTGAAATAATCGAGGTTCTACTGTACCTACTACCTACTTCTAACTTTTAATGCTGGGTTCTGTGTATACTGCCACTTCTACTAAGTCTTGAATTTTTTCCATCACCCGTTCGGGTCGCATTCGGCTCTGTTCGCCGATTGCCATTCGTGTTTAGTACTACGATTTTTACTCACTATAGCCAAACCAGGAACACGTGACTGGGTTGTCTCGGCAACATCTTCAATTGGCCCATTCATAATATTTATCAACTTTTGGGGATCGATTTTTTTAACCCCCGAAAATAATGAACAAAAAAACTGCTCCTTTTTTTTAATCGAAATTGTTTATTTTTATTTCCCAATTATTTTATTTTTTCGGACTGTTAAAATTATTATTCTGTTTTTTTAAACGATTGTTTTTAATTATTTTTGGTCGATTTTCGTGTAACCTGTGTCTGCCAATTGGACCAAAATTGTTCCTTTGTTGTGTAAACAAAAAGATTTCTCATTATGATAAGAACATTTTGTTTATTTTTAATTTCCATTATTTTGTTGTGTTTTTTAAACTAAGCCTGGATTAAGCGAACAATATCTATACTCATTAAAATCTAAATTTTTGTTTTTAATCAATTGATTTTTTATTATTTTAAATAATTCATTGAAGTTACCCACTGATTGTTTATTACCAGTATTACCAAAATAATAAAAACTTTGGTTACAATTTCGAGCTGTGTTCCTTTGTTTATCAGTTTTAAGAAACGTATCATTAGTTTGTTTATATGTATTTTTGTTTTCATTTTAATTTTCCTTTCAAATTGAGACTGTTTTTCATTGAAAGTTGCCATAAATTAGTTCGTACGACTTTTGAATTGTTTGTTTTACTCACTAGTTTTTAATATTTTTTCGATCTTTTGGATTATCCCATATCTCTAACTTTTGACGATCATGTTCACGAAATGCCGGACGTTTGAAGAACTTTGTCAGCTTTATTTGTGATAGAACTTTTAATTTTCATGATGCCTTTTGTGCCGCGTCCATTTTTGTTTAGGACTATTGTTCCGCAGTTTTGAACGGGGCATCTGGCATTGCATTACATTTAGTTCCATCATGATGATTCCTTCTTTGTCATCTCTAAACATTCTTAAGGGCCGAATTTTAAACTCGGATTATCATTTAATCCTGGTCAGGATTAGCTTCTAGGAGAGCTATTCTATGTGGGAAAGTAATGTGTAATATTTCTATGAACTTTAGGTTTGTTGGTTCTCAATTCTGGAAATTCAGTGTTGTAGTTATTACGGTGGGTATCTTCGCTGTTCAACTTTTCCAAGGCAGCATAAGAATTCTTCGTACGGACTGCAAACGTATCACGATCACGAGGGATCAGCGCATTGGCTTCGGGGAAGCATAGACTGCGGGTACTCATCATTCGATCTAAGACATTTTGTTCCTCATACACAATTACACATATCTTCATATTATATCTCATAAAACTTCATAAATAATTAGGAGATAAGGACTAATAGAAAGCCAAAATCAGCACCTAAACAGCTTCGATCAAACTAAACTCGAACTTTTCCGGGTCTTTTCAAAAATTTGATTTTCCCGGGCCTTTTCAAAATTAAACTCCTTCACTCAAACTAAACTCGAACTTTTCCGGGTCTTTTCAAAATTTGAATTTTCCCGCGCTCTTTCAAAATGACGGTCATGAATTTGAAACACTTGTGTCACGAAGAGAAGTTGGAGCGAGACCTGTTGGATCCGCCACTATCTGGAGGTGAAGATGGAGGTGATGGTGATGGAGGAGTGGACATGGAACTGGACGAGAGTCTCATCCGAGCGGAAGAGTGCGATCAGCTTTTGGGCCGCGTTCTAGAAGGTAAAATTGACTTCGGATGGTTTTCACCAACCTCCTTTTTAGCCCTTAACAGCCTGTTAGCTTAACAACTCTGTTGAGCCTGCACAAATCAAATGGAACTTAACAGGCTGTTAGCTTAATAGGCCTTCAAGAAGCTGAAAAAATCATTGGTGAAACCGACCATTTGTCTGCTTATTTGTTAGACATTTAACCAGTTTAACGTCACTGTATAACTGCTAAGGTCCTTAATGATGGGGGTTTACCCTTTATCTGGCGCGGCGCTGCTACAAAAGCTACCCGTCTACTCAAATTGACCTCACCCAGTCTGAGTGAGGCAATAAAAGCCAGATCTTGATAAAAAATTACCGTATCTGAGGAAAGTATCTCAGTGTAGCTGTACAAAATCCAGGCAAATACATAATTTAATACACAGATTAATGTAGACAAGTATGTAGATCAACAAAACTAAATCCCATCTCTCGTTGCCCCATCTAAAATGATACTTTCCTCATAGAATGAAAATAATGAAATCTACTCAAAAATGTAGACCAAACCGTACAAAAAACGAAAAAAGTAGATCAGTTGACCAGCAGATTCATTGCTCTCAAAAACCTAGAAACAATCGAACGGCATCACCAATTAGAGAGTTCAGAGGTCAGTAGCATATGGAGTAACCAGCATTACGTAAAAATCAACAGCCAATAGCAGCTCTCCCCTCCAGTCAGAATGCATTTCTTCAACCAATCAGACTGGTTCTCGTCTCCACGGTTGCCAAGTGGGACTTGGTCTTGATTTTTTTTTTTTTTGAAATTGTGTAAGCTCAACTTTAGCTGAGTTTAGCTGCTTGTAAAGTAGGGCCAAAGTCATTTGTGGATCAGATTCATGAAACCCATCGATGAAAAGGGTAGTAATCAGATTTGTGTTCCTTTTTAGGAAAAACTTGACATTTTGAACTGTTTTCGGGAAGAATTTGATGAGTGAATGGTTTTGAGAAGCAACATTTGGCATTTGGTAGAAACGGAAACTGAAGAAGACTTTCCATGAAAAGAAATTGACAGAAATTTATTGTTTCGCTCCATACATAAGTTCATCTTTGATCCGTCAATTTCTAGAAGTGTTGGGAAATAAATTCAGAATGGTGTTCCAGAATCTATGGTCAGGAACAAACTCTAATCCTGGTTTGGTAACATCCAAACAGTCCAGTTGTCTTCGTCAAATAGTCCCAACTGTCAGGGCAGTGACAGTCAGTCCCCTCAGTGAGAGTCTCGCAGTCCCAAACCAGTCCGAGACCTCTTAACCATGAAGTCACTCCAGGTCACCCGAGTTGTTCTTAGCCTAGAGGTTTCACACTTTTCAAAATCACTCTCTTCTCCAATAGTGTTGCGTTCGGCGGAATGTGGGTCATGAAGCTTCTACAGATGTGTTTGTGCTCCAAGTTCGTTGACTCTCGCGATGACCTTCCTCGTAATATTATTTTTATTACAGCTTTGTATTATATTCATACCTCAGGAGGCAGTGGTCGCCAACTGTGAGTGGGGCCGAGGGTGGCCGGATTTTGGGGTAGGATGGGACGTGGTGAAGTGACTCGTTATTTGTCAGAAATTCACAAATTCCTGAATTTGTAGGAGAAAATGGTTATTTCATTTGGCGCTCCGTAAAAGTTGATGGCGTCATCTCACATATCCAAATCAGTTCTTGATGATCGGTTGGTCCTTGGAAACAAATGTTAAACACCTTAACATTTTGAAAAAAATTGACGGCAGAGCAACTATTATGATAGCTTAGCAATGTGCGAAGAGCAGAGCGCAAATTTCTTTCTGGAATGGGGGCGAAGTTTAGTTACTGTGAGTGGGGCCGAGGGTGGCCGGATTTTGGGGTAGGATGGGACGTTGGTGAAGTGACTCGTTATTTGTCAGAAATTCACAAATTCATGACTTAGAATTTGTAGGAGAAAATGGTTATTTCATTTGGCGCTCCGTAAAAGTTGATGGCGTCATCTCATATATCCAAATCAGTTCTTGATGATCGGTTGGTCCTTGGAAACAAATGTTAAACACCTTAGCATTTTGAATAATTTTGACGGCAGAGCAACTATTATGATAGCTTAGCAATGTGCGAAGTGCAGGGCGCAAATTTCTTTCTGGAATGGGGGCGAAGTTTAGTTTTTGAGTGTGCCAAATGGATGTATTGTCTATGCAACCATTACAGACTCTTCGACGCAAAAACTTTGGTGACCGCTTCGCTTAATTTTGACTCATATAACACTGAGTACCTGCCTCTTCACTGCCTCAAAGCTCCAAACTGTGTCCTCGGTATGAAACAAATCTACAGTAGAATTTGCCTCCTAAGAAGCTATCTTGTATCTTTTGAAGAAACATCGAAACATCTCGACCTGCAGAAATTTGAAAAGGGAAGTTTGTCCTTTTCCATACAATGCCTATGGTGTAAACTCCTTTTGTGAGTAGAATTTGCCTCCTAAGAAGCTATCTTGTATCTTTTGACGAAACATCGAAACATCTCGACCTGCAGAAATTTGAAAAGGGAAGTTTGTCCTTTTCCATACAATGCCTATGGTGTAAACTCCTTTTGTTGATCTCACGAAATGGAGCCACAAGTTTACTACTTGCCCTGTTTCGTCGGTTGATTACGGATTCTTTGGATCTGGACAGGGTAAAATTAAAATGGCCTTTTCGTTTTTGGACCGAGTATCTTTTCTTCAACTGAACAACATTTGGTGGCACCAACCGAATCCCCGCACATACAATGTAAGTGGACTCTAAACTATTCTATTCAAACTAATTCAAATCTAATATTCACCTCAAATCTGGGGCTGGTATGGTTAATACCTTAATAGCTGGTATGGTTAATACCTTAATAGCTGGTAAAAGCGCCCTAGCTGGTATGGTTTTGTTCAACGTGTTTCCATTATAGAATCGAGATAGAGGTGGTTAACGTAAATGTTTAAATAGATAGTTTTGAGATGGTTAAAAAAATGCACCATTCTTCACAGATTCCGAAGAAAATCCATCCGTTGTGGTAAAAATTTGTCCAAATATCTTTCTGGGAATCTGCTGAACTATAATACCAGTATTACCTAAGTACAGCTCCATAATCCCGAACCTTTTCAGCCGGGTGGTATCCGTTATAGGAGTAGACTTGTTCCCTACTCTTTGAATGAGAATTTCGGTATAACTCCTCTTCTGTGACTCATGTGTTACTAAACTTCTCCCTTGGTATTCGCAGAGCTGCAGGCGAGCTCTGTTCATCAAAGCTCCATAATCCCGAACCTTTTCAGCCGGGTGGTATCCGTTATAGGAGTAGACTTGTTCTCTACTCTTTGAATGAGAATTCGGTATAACTCCTCTTCTGTGACTCATGTGTTACTAAACTTCTCCCTTGGTATTCGCAGAGCTGCAGGCGAGCTCTGTTCATCAAAGAGATTTGGCCTGTCCAAGCCGGAGCCTGGGGTCGGTTCTGGGCGTATTTCCGGTCATTCTTTCTGTTCGGTCGCCGCATATACTGGCAAACGCTTGATATGTAGATTTCAGAACCATAAATCTTCTACGTGGGAGTTTAGCATTGAAAGCATGAAGATTGGAGACCATTATTATATACGTAACATGACAGATCATTATTTGATACAAGTCACACTATTTAAGGACTCTTTCATTTCATGGTTTAATTTGTGATATCGAAAACGTGCTGAAATTCTATCGAATACCATTTTTACGGCGATGAAAGACCACATTTGGCCTGAAAATGTAAGAGGTGACAGCTGAGAGACCTATCCGTGAGGATGTCCGAATCTTCCTGCTTCAGACGGGATTAGTAATTTAGGCAAAGAAAATGAGCCTTCATAGGTAATAATTAGTTAGGTACATATGAATAACTTGTTGACCAAATTCAAATACATAAGGTCCAACTTTTAACCGAGTTTCAGGATATTTGTTAGTTAAGCAAACAAATTTCCAATTTTTATGAAAGGAAATGTTCTGATTTTAGTGTTCGGTCTTTGCTCGACCTTTTGTGCCCTCATGACGCCCCCTTTGGGGAGTCTGCGAGGGGTCTACGGTTAACCAAACAATTAATAGTATAGCAGGTTTATTATAATTAAAAAACTCGAGCTAAAAATTAGCTGAAATCACATGACCCAATAACAACCCACTATTATTTCAGTTTTTCTACACGAGTTATTTGTCCCAAAGGTGTAGAATTATTTTCTGCTGTGCGTGCGTTTTTTATGAAAAATATTAATACTAATTTATATTCATAGCCCAAATGTGTGGGTAGCTGGAGGTTTGTGGAGGTAGCTAGTCACTCCCGAGTACCCGTACACGTGGAAAATATTTCATAAAATTATTGTATGACCATTTTCATTTCCTGTAGAGGTACCATATTTCACATTTATAAGTACCTATACCTAAGTCTTCTCTTCTTTTTCTTCGCCTTTTCCCGTGTATAGAGGGGCTCGGCGTTTTTCGTCAGCCTCTCAATCAGCCCTAACTAGGGTGATTGCTTTGGGCTGACATTTGGTTTTGGCTACAAATTTTACGAGTGGATGCCCTTCGCACTCACTCTTGCTATTTCTTTAGCAAATACCTATGTAAGTGATGGTCGCTAAAAAAAGTGTACATGGATAGTAGTATTTTCTGTCTTTGGGCAAAGACCCTCAAAATCCTATAGGTCTAATCCTTATTTCAAAATGTTTTTAATCTGTTAACAAACTCACACAATATATCGTTTGTAAAGGCACATACGTTTGTTGTTTTATGATTTTCATGAATTTTTCCACTGAACCATTAAACTCATTATAATTCCTTACTAATTATTAGCTCTGGTGTTCTTCGTACTATCGTACAACCTTCTCTACAGTCTCCATCTGTGTAATTTATTTAGTATATTTACTGTTATTTCTCATTTTCGTTCATTTTTTTAGGCGGGCCTTCGCGGGCCGCAAAAATGAGCTGCCTGAGATACTATTCCTAACCGTTCTTAAAACGTGTGCAATATGTATCACAGACGTCTATTTAGTTTGGTTCTGTGGTCTTCTAGTATTCTGTATTACCTTATTTTCTGAGGTATCTGATAATATCCAATTCCTACACCTGTAATATACAACAGTGGTCATTATATCGACCAACTGGATTGCAACATATGTACACATTTGAAGTTTAACATATCATTTCCATGCGATTGATCATTCGTATGATTTGTGTACCTGCTCATATTACTGTCTACACCACCAAATATCATATTTGTCATACAACACCATATTTGGCGAATGGCAACACATACGAGTATGTACGCACTTGAGAACACCAAATGTGTCTCATATTGGTTTTTAAGTGCCTGAGATTCTATTCCTAACCGTTCTTAAAACGTGTGCAATATGTATCACAGACGTCTATTTAGTTTGGTTCTGTGGTCTTCCAGTATTCTGTATTACCTTATTTTCTGATAACAATCTCCAATGCCTACATCTGTAATATACAACATTGGTCATTATATCGACCAAGTGGATTGCAACATGTGTACACATTTGAAGTTTAACATATCATTTCCATGCGATTGATCATTCGTATGATTTGTGTACCTGCTCATATTACTGTCTACACCACAATTATAATTTAGACGATTTGAAATCGCCAGTAAAACCAAGTATGAGCTGGTTTTGTATAGGTACTAATTACTCACGTATGCCTTCCTACTAAGTTAGTTTTACCTCTAGGTGAACTAATCTTCTAGGAGTGGTGAAATTGGTTCATCATTCAAATTGTGAATGTTTGCATTTCCTTGAACTAATTGATATGGTGATCATTTGGTAAGCAGAAGGCCGCTGGAAATAGATCTTGTATTTTTCCTACCATACGTTATTTCAGTGAAATAGATTTGACTCGAAGAAAACAGAATGCTTTTGCATCCTGTTGTTTTAGTTGGTATTGGAAAACGCCTTTGAGAACTTCACCCATTGCCCATTGGTGATCTTCCAATAATGAGTCTATTAATATCCAATGTATGCAGATACTGAACTAACCTACCTACTGTTACTAATCTTATTAATCTCATTGGCAATAGCACGGCTGCAGCATGCCAGTTATTCCTGTTGTTTTAGTTGGTATTGGAAAACGCCTTTGAGAACATCACCCATTGGTGATCTTCCAATAATGAGTCTATTAATACCCAATGTATGCAGATACTGAACTAACCTACCTACTGTTACTAATCTTATTAATCTCATTGGCAATAGCACGGCTGCAGCATGCCAGTTTTGTAAACAATAACATGCACCATTAACCAGGCTATGTTTAAAGCGAACGCACTAATTGATTTCTCAAACACTGCACTCATATGATTTTATCAATGCACATATAGGCTAGGTAGGTAATCGTGGCTCAATCATTCTCAGGTATAGCTGCAAAATGCAGTACGAGCGAACGCACTAATTGATTTCTCAAACACAGCACTCATATGATTTTATCAATGCACATATAGGCTAGGTAGGTAATCGTGGCTCAATCATTCTCAGGTATAGCTGCAAAATGCAGTACCAATTTTCATTATAAATATCACGTATTATCATTTTAAACAAGTATTCAAGCTCAAACCTTTATATCTTGCCTGTAAAAGCTCTTTGAAATCATCTTAGTTGATTTTAATCGATGAATTAACTCATATTTCCATGTTTAGATTAAATTGCCTCTTTTGACGCTCATTTTCGAACCTTTTGACTCCAGTATAAAGTCGTCCATTGCCGTTTGCCGGTCTGTCATCCAATTGCATTCGATCTTGGGGACGAAGCCCGTCAAGGGAACGGACTGACGGGGTGACGAGAATACTCTGGAATCTCGACAGTGGCTAATGTTTAATGGGAGAAAGATATAAGACTACAATGGTAGAAAATTCTGGATCCCTTTCGAGAGGAAACTCATCAACAGTGACGTGAACTTGTCAGGCAAAAATCGGTGGCATTTACGAGACACTCGGTTGTTATGGTAAACTTTTTCAGTCCATAACCATTGAGATAGTCCAGGTGATTGGGGACTCAGAATGTTCTTGGAGTCCTGAAATTAGTTCAGATCTTGTACAAATTGTGCTCCTTATTTCTATTGAGGATGCTTCAAAATTTATTCCTTTCCTTCCACTATTCCCATCAAAGATAGCAACAAACTGAGGTCTATAATGTTGGGGAAATGTGACTCCCGAAGTTGCGTCATTGGGCAAAGCGCGAAGATCCACAGTCCTCTATTCTAACGGGCCGGGCTCATCCAGACCACGATCAATCTGTGTGCTTCTCGGCTTCTAGGCTGGGAGGCGGGATCTCCCGTTGCCATTTCACGATACCCGGGTTACGTTTTGATGACACGGGCACGAGCCAATTTCGCCCGAGGGGGAATTTCGCATTGTTTCTTAAGTCTCTGGTTTATTCTTACTCGTATTTAATCATTATTCTCATTATTCGTTCTCTTATTATTATTGTTTCTTTTATTGGTGATGATGGAGATATGTTTCTTTCATGTTTTACTGGCGTGTGTCGTGAAGTATTTCATAAATTCCGCTTTGTTTTACATTTGTTTCTTTTACGAGGGCTCTCATTAGTGGGTGAAATATGGTTTGAGACCACCAAGATGTGAGTTGTGTTTGTGTGTTTTGCAATTTGTTCTTTGTGTGCTGAAAATGGTTCAATGTGTGGGATGGTCTAGCTTTTGGGTAATGAGGTCTTATGATTTATTTTATAGTGGAGTTTGTCAACTAGGTACTGGTTTTATCTGGCGCTGTTTTTGTGTTTATGTCTGCCAATTTTTTCATGTAGGTACCTAATTCGCTGTTTTAAGTGTAAGCTAATGTTATCGTTTCTTCCTTAGTTTTCTCTTGCTCTTCCACAATTTTGTTTATTACTACAATACTGCATACATCTTAACAACATACGTCACACTTCTGCAAATGCATAACTCATTATTCAACATGAAATCGGAACAACTCTCATGAGAAATGCAATAAGTATTATGAGGATAATAATTACCTACACCCGCCTCTAATACCATTCATACCACAGCCAATTCAAACCATGCTGGAGAGAAAGTCAATATCTTCATGTAAATCAAAAGTGAGAGTGAGTTAACCATTTCTTTCCTTGTTTTTTAATTGATTGTGCAATAAAAGTATAGGTATTATGCATCCATATAATTCTTGTAAAAAGTATATACCTCCATGTAGTTCTTATAACAAGTATATCTGTACAAGTACATCCATATTTTAACTGCATATTATTATGTTAAGGCGGTCTCTTTTTTAAGCCTTGTGTGCCGCGTCCATTTTTGTTTAGGACTATTGTTCCGCAGTTTTGAACGGGGCATCTGGCATTTCATTACATTTAGTTCCATCATGATGATTCCTTCTTTGTCATCTCTAAACATTCTTAAAACTCTTTCTAGAGCTTCTATTTCTCGTATCTTTGTTTGTTTTGTAAATCCTACCCTAGTTATCCTAGTAACTTCACCAATGTCTTTGTTTGCTCTCAATCCAGTCCAATTCTTTCGTCCCCGACACTCTTCATCTTTTGTTTCTTGTTCGGTCCGAGGCAGACCTCTTGTCTAGAGCTTCTATTTCTCGTATCTTTGTTTGTTTTGTAAATCCTACCCTAGTTATCCTAGTAACTTCACCAATATCTTTGTTTGCTCTCAATCCAGTCCAATTCTTTCGTCCCCGACACTCTTCATCTTTTGTTTCTTGTTCGGTCCGAGGCAGACCTCTTGTGTTTTCAGTTCACAGTATTAGCTCAGCGTTTACCTTGGTCGTAAATTGAGGCCAACACAGTGTTCTTATTCCAAGCCAGTTCAATGCCCGCGCGTACCCTTCTCTGAGATGTGTTGGTACACGAGCATTTAGGTAATATTGTCCTTCAATATGTTCCACTCGGCTCGCCCCACTTGAGAAAAGTGAACATTTAATTTTATTGTTAGTTTTTTTTTTTTTTTTTTTTTTTTTTTTTAATTGGTATCATTTTTTATGTAACCGCTATGGCTTTTTCGCCCCGAAATGGAAGAGAGAAGGGGAATAGGTATCATTTATTATTTTCTATTTATTTATATTATTGTTACTTTCTTAAGTTTAGATTCGAAATGAGTTCATTACATGCTTTTATTTAACTGGGAATTTTGGTCTGTTTGTAAATTTGTTGGGCCTCGCAGCAGCCCTTTTTTCTTGATTTTATTTAGTTTAAGATCTCTGTTTGTATGGGTCAAAGCTTGTGATCCGTTTAGTTATTAGAATAGGTTGAGCCCAACTACATATTCCTTAGAAACCTCCACCAATCCTCCAAACACTTCCTGGGTATGCGGTTGAACGATTCCATCAACGTTGCATCCATCGAATCCACTGAATCCACCGACTACACCGCTTAAGGAGTTGTATTTATCTCTTGTATTTGTTAGAGTTATGGAGTTCCACTTTCGCTTTCAGATGAGCACCAATTTGGCTCAGTCCACTTTCACTTACCTTCAACCGGAGTTGTTAGTTGGTCATGATACAAGTCACAGAGTTGGTCAGGAGTTGCACTGGTCATCATTACGTCAAATCGGCACGCACCAAACTTGTTGCAAAACTTTCTTTTTGTTTTATGTTGTGTTCGTGGGATCTGCGTTATCCGTCATTATACGCTCTAGTAGTGAAGTTAGTTCAGAGACCAGTATCGGATTTTGAGGTCTGTTATGATTGGGTTCTAGGTCCATAATAAAATTGTCTGTAGAAAAACATGCAAAGACGCGGTTAGGAATAGTGCCATGTTGTCATGCTTTGAGACAACATGAGGGTAAAGAAAGCACATCTATATACTACTCTCTTTATGAAGAACATACTTCAGAGTTGAGACCTTCGCTTCCTAAAGTTTGAAATCCTCTTATTGAGTAATATTGACTCATTAAGGACAGATTAAAAGATACAAGTTACTTGCAGCTTGTCACAGATTTTCCAAAAACTCCAATGGGTCGTACTCAGCTTCAGGCAATTTTCCTTGGGTTTAATACAATCTTCAATGGCATAAAGTCGATTTCCTCAAAATCAATCAATTATTCCACTCAAAAAACGGTCCAAATCTACAAGTCAACTCCAAAAGCTGTCCAAAATCGACATGCCCCTTTCTTCTATCCTGTCCAAAGCCTTTCTTCTCTCCTCCTCCCTCCGATATCCGCCGCTGAACATTGCAAAAGAGGCTTATCAGCAAATTTAATGGCAGTTCATAGAAATCGGTTTGATTGCGTCACAAGAACTGTTTCTATGCCACTGCCTCACCGCTGTTATGCAGTTTTGGACTGCACCTAAATTACTAGCTTGTATGATTTGTGGTACCAGCATAGCTATTAAGTCTAGCGTACGATGTGTGTTATCTTTGGTTTGAAGTTTGAGTATGTTTGCAAAATTGTTACCTAATCATATTCTTCTATCTTCTTTATCATATTCGTCTTTAACACTTGTCTTGTTCCTAATTGATAGGTTCTGTGTGTTTGGAATCGATGTGTTTTTTTTTTTTTTTTTTTCCCGCCTCTGGACAGGCTAAAATTAAAATGGCCTTTTCGTTTTTGGACCGAGTATCTTTTCTTCAACTGAACAACATTTGGTGGCAACAACCGAATCCCCGCACATACAATGTAAGTGGACTCTAAACTATTCTATTCAAACTAATTCAAATCTAATATTCACCTCAAATCTGGGACTATTTTTGTCAATCTCTTTAAAAGCCTCAAGTCGTCCTCCAATGTTCCTTCTGTCACCAGGGCACCGAACAGTCCTCACTTAGCTAGGGCAATATTGAACACAAATGGGGTCATTTACTTGTTAATTTTATTTCCATATCCGTCTATCCGCAAATCAGTGTGACTTTTGCATTTTCTCTTTATCTCTTCTTTCTTATGGAAGATCTGTCAATAATATTTACACTAAGTAGAAGGAGAAAAAAAAAGATCTCATAAAAAACAGATCTCAAAACCATGTTAAATCCTCATCTACAGCATACTGACAACAACCACTTGTATTAGCAGCGCCAATCTGTATTGAAGACATTACATACAAACAATCGTATGAATGAAAATGCAATTCACAACCGTAGTACTACATAAGTCAAGATCGTATACCAGCGAATATATGTAGGTACAAGTATACCAGCTAAGTATCCTTCCAGTTATACGTATAATACCATACAATCACTTTAGTAACATTCACTCCATACCAAGACAGAACACGCGAGTATACTACGCTCGGTGTAGAACCTGACTGTTGAGAAAGGTTATGGACGCAGACTAAACCATTATACAACAGTCACTACAGAACTGAAGGAATGAGAGTCAAGACTAAAACGAATATAACTAAAGACTGCATACCAAACATACATATACGAGCAAGCTTAACACAACGTTTCAAAGATATGGTTGTGCTGACAGTATGTGGGCTAGATTTGTAGAACCTTAACTCCTTAACCCATCCTTTAGGGCTGTTTTGCCGCTACACCTAAGCCTCGGGGTGGGCTTTTTGTTTATGGAGTTAGGCTGTTATATGGACTAAATCTTGCAACTAACTTTTAAGCCACTTTTACTGGACCGATTGTTTGTTTTCAATAATTTGGAGAAATAAATTAGCCCTCTTGAAAGTATCCACAAGTGCCTTCAAAAGTACCAAAAGAAGCGCCATGTTTTCTCTGCAAGTCTCCATATTTTTTTCGTCCCGCCTTTCAAATGGGAAAAGGAAAGCCGCGAAATTTTTCAAAGGCCGCACGGAACATTTGCGCCCTGACCTAGAAAATGGGAAAAATAGGAAAGTACCATCGCGAAAGCTAGAGGCGGAACGGTAAGAGGGGATAAGCAAAACTAAATAGGCGAAAGCGTGGGAGGGGGTAGAAAAAACTGGAGGGGGTTAAAGCGTGGCAGGGGAAACACTCTCCAAATGCACGGAGATAGGGAGGGTGGAAACTATAGCAACACAGTTTTCCCCCACCAAAAAAAATCCCTCTTGCTCCTCCCCTCCCTGAATTTTCTCTCCCCTCTTCTCCTTCAACTCGCTCCTAACCTAGATTCTCTCTCGGGGTCATTGACCGCGCTTGTCCCCAGGTTTCGAGGTCAAAGGCTTTTAGCCTCGCCGGGTGGGAATTTTTGTGACGTTTTTTCAAAGGCCGCACGGAACATTGGCGCCCTGACCTAGAAAATGGGAAAATAGGAAAGTACCATCGCAAAAGCTAGAGGCGGAACGGTAAGAGGGGACAAGCAAAACTAAATAGGCGAAAGCGTGGGAGGGGGTAGAAAAAACTAGAGGGGGCTAAAGCGTGGGAGGGGAAGCACTCTCTAAATGCACGGAGATTGGGAGGGTGGAAACTATAGCAACACAGGTTTCCCCCCACCAAAAAAAATTCCCTCTTGCTCCTCCCCTCCCTGAACTTTCTCTCCCCTCTTCTCCTTCATCTCGCTCCTAACCTAGATTCTCTCTCGGGGTCATTGACCTCGCTTGTCCCCAGGTTTCGAGGTCAAAGGCTTTTAGCCTCGCCGGGTGGGAATTTTTGTGACGGTTGAGTGGGAGAGAATTGCTAGATGGGGAATAGCATTTGTGACGGTGGGCTGAGGGAAATTTTCGATTGTGAGGCGCATGGGATGTGACCTATCTTTTTTCCCTTTTTTATCCCTCTTGTCCCTTGCCTTTAGTTTCTTCCCCTTTTCATCTATCCTGTCTCCCATTCGCTTTTTTAGGGGTATTGGTTATTTCGTTTTAATAAATCTTCCAAAAGTGTTTTTCATGTAGGTATGAGTTTATCAATTCCATCATTGTTTCCTTTTCCTCCCATTACAAATTATCTATCAATTTTATCATCCTTTGTCCCTGTATATTTGCTTTTCCCCCAATTGCCATTGGCTCTTGTCCTCCAATTCCCCCTTTTATGACTCTTTTCAATTTCTTTGCACGCTTTGTTATAAATTTGTTTTCCACTTTCTTCTGTTTCAGGTAAGACACTTTCTTCAAATTAAGTAATCTGAATGAACCTTTGACCAAAGTATCTACCAGCTACCTAGATTTTTACACTCCTGGTAAGTAGATTGACTTTTTCAAATGTTAGATTATACATAGATATCACCTATCATTACAAAAAATACTAAACCCTGTAAAGCAAGCCAGCAGCAACATACATACCTCTAAAAAGGTTAAGTGAAAACCATTGTCAAACATAGTTCCCTCTGTCAAACCTCTTAAAATAATAATAATAAAAAAAAAAAACATCATCAGATATAAAACCAATAACAAACCACCATTAAAGTTTAATAAAAACGCTTAACAAAACTTCATTAGAGACCAAAATACACATAACCCTTCCCCTTCGAAAGCTTATCCCAAAAGTTACACTCCCAGAACAATGAACCCCAGGAAAAACAGAACTAATACGAGTTTATGCACTAATGGAACCCTCAAAAAAAAAAAAAAAAAAAAAAAAAAAAAAAAAAAAAAAAAAAAAAAAAAAAAAAATGGGAGTTTAGCATTGAAAGCATGAAGATTGGAGACCATTATTATATACGTAACATGACATCATTATTTGATACAAGTCACACTATTTAAGGACTCTTTCATTTCATGGTTTAATTTTTGATATCGAAAACGTGCTGAAATTCTATCGAATACCATTTTTACGGCGATGAAAGACCACATTTGGCCTGAAAATGTAAGAGGTGACAGCTGAGAGACCTATCCGTGAGGATGTCCGAATCTTCCTGCTTCAGCCGGGATTAGTAATTTAGGCAAAGAAAATGAGCCTTCATAGGTAATAATTAGTTAGGTACAGATGAATAACTTGTTGACCAAATTCAAATACATAAGGTCCAACTTTTAACCGAGTTTCAGGATATTTGTTAGTTAAGCGAACAAATTTCCAATTTTTATGAAAGGAAATGTTCTGATTTTAGTGTTCGGTCTTTGCTCGCCCTTTTGTGCCCTCATGACGCCCCCTTTGGGGAGTCTGCGAGGGGTGTACCGTTAACCAAACAATTAGTATAGCAGGTTTACTATAGTTAAAAAACTCGAGCTAAAAATTAGCTGAAATCACATGACCCAATAACAACCCACTATTATTTCAGTTTTTCTACACGAGTTATTTGTCCCAAAGGTGTAGAATTATTTTCTGCTGTGCGTGCGTTTTTTATGAAAAATATTAATACTAATTTATATTCGTAGCCCAAATGTGTGGGTAGCTGGAGGTTTGTGGAGGTAGCTAGTCACTCCCGAGTACCCGTACACGTGGAAAATATTTCATAAAATTATTGTATGACCATTTTCATTTCCTGTAGAGGTACATTTTTCATAATTGCAAGTGTGTGAGCAGAAATGCAAGTGCGTCGTTCCCCCTTAGCCACAGGGTGTTTAACTTGTTAAATCTGAATATCTCCCTATAACAGTATCGGCCCCCGAATCTACATTGTATACGTAATAACTTAATAAGTCTGTGTTGATTCAAGACATAACTCTTTGAAGCTTGAGACCTCATGTTGAGCCAAAAAAGACTTTTTGACCAATCAACTAATCTGATTCGTAATAGAGTTCAAAATGAGATGGTATTCCTAGAAAACATCCAAAAATAAATTGAACCTATAATTTGTGTAGTATCAGTGTATACCCTTACTAGTGCTTAACAATGTGCTCATTCTGACAGTTGATAGGAACTAGTTCTGATAAGAAATTCAAAACGCGCCCGGTCGTTCTGGTTGATTTGACCATTAAAATGATAAGAAAATTTAACAACTGCAAGGAATGAGGAAATTTTGACAGACTACAAAGAGATTTTCTGATAAGGATTTGTTTTGTTATCGAAGTAGAAGACGTGTTTTACACCTTGTGTTTGAAGTGAGGTGTTGAATGTGCTAATGATATTGCTGATAGTCATTAGTCATAGGACACCTGAGAAATTTCAGAGCTTGTGATTGGTCAAGAGGATTTCAAGGTCGAGTCCATTTTCAGCTTTGTAATATCCTTTTCCACGTTAAGAAATTGCTTGTCGTAAATTTGTACTATTCATATTGACGAAGAAATTCTTCAAGTATTTGCTGATAACCCGAAAAACAAAAGGTTATGATATGAACTTTCAATTATAGATTAACCTATATCTATTTTTCGCTGAACTTCATTGAACTCGAATTACTTTGTCGAGTACGCTAGAAAACTACATTCTCTCCAGACCATATTTATATTATTCATGGGAGAACATGCAATATCAATTCGCAGTTTGTCGAGATCTCTGAATCCATTGGGGGTACTTAGGAATTTCAGAGTTTTTACCCTCCTTAATTCTTGAAAAAAAAAGTCTAGTAAGTATCAAGCCCTTGTTTAGGGTCAAAAGTTTTGTGTGCTACCTAACCTGTTACCTGTTGGAATTCCGTTTATTAAAGTTTCAAGGATGGATTCCCCCAAAAGTTTAGAACTTTAGAAGGAAACGTTAAGGCCAAGTAAATAAGTATTGCACAAGCGGACAATAATCACGTGGAGTGAAAGGTGCATGTCCCAGTCACCCGTCCAGACGCCAACCACGCTCAATGTTTCTTAACTTCATTGATCCGTCAAGAATTGGTAGATAATGAAGAGGAACAGTTTAGTTTGCAAGTGGTAAGGCCACAATAACTAACTTACAGTTTTCAGATCAAAGAACCAAGGAATATTTGTGTGAACGCCTGGAAATTCAGTTTGATTATGCAATGTGCCCCGCAACAAACATTGTGATGTTTCCAGATCCAGAACTTTTTTCAAATGCCCGTTTTAGGAGATGAATAGATGATGCAACCGCTAAAATTTTCAAGTTACCTACCAACTGAACTTTTTATTATTATTATTATTATTATTTATTATCATTATTTTAAAGGTGTAAATTCTGAAGGGACAAAGGACCCAAATGCCTATGCAGAGATAAAGAGCGAATGTTCTTGAGGTATTTTTGAAAATGCATCAAAAAACATCAAAATCCGACAAATAATTCGAAAGTTAATGTCGAAACAAACAAACTTACAGACGAACTAAACAAAATCATCGAATTAAAACTTCGAGCTCTCTTCGTTTGCTCAAATATAATAGGTACCTTACACAATCATTAGTAATGTCATTATTTCCAAGTAATGATGATGAAAAAACAGAAAATCCGGAATTCCATCATTAGTAATGACATTACTAATGACATTACTAATGA
Organism: Diaphorina citri; assembly: GCF_000475195.1. NCBI lineage: Eukaryota > Metazoa > Arthropoda > Insecta > Hemiptera > Psyllidae > Diaphorina > Diaphorina citri. Next base: position 115,028 of record NW_007377699.1, read on the forward strand.
TTGTGTAAGGTACCTATAAGGAGGATAAGGAGTAATAGTAAATAATAAATACCGATTATGTTCGTTCAATATAAGAGTAATAGCAAATACCTATTATGTATAAGATATATAAGAGTAGCCGATATAAATAGCTTAGTAAGGTGAGTGCACTGGATTGATGTCAAGATCTAACATCGAACTACTAGGTAATGCCATTACCAACTCACTCTACTAAGTCTGCTTGCTATTAATAATACTAGCACATTTACACAGACAATACTGTAAAGACCGGGTTACACAGGCGAGTTAGATTGGGTCAGTAGGGAGCAATTTCAAATTTACTCATATTATACCTTTTTTTTAGACCGTCGCTTAGCGCTGGAACGCAAATGGTGACAAAATTTCCAACCTCTAGATTTCTCACACAGTCTGCAGGATAATTGGTAATTTTCCATTGGACTTCAGACCACCTGAGAGAGCTAGAAGTAGGAAAATTTTTCGTGCAACACGTTCAGAAGGTCTGACAGACTTGGACAGTGGGAACGCAAGTGAGTGTCTAAACAACGGAGCTCTTATCGTCCCGAAATCGAAGAGAGAAGGAAAACAGGATAGGAGAAAGCCGGACGTTCTGAGAACGAAACTTGTCTGTGTAGGATAATATTCGGCCCCGGTGGGAATCGTTCCCGCGACCTAGCGCTTACAAGGCAGACGCGCTACCCTCCAATTCCAAGCCATTCAGGATGCCTCATTTCTACTTAAACGTTCTTTTTTTGGTACTAGTTAAAAAAAGCTCATGTTGTTGTCAAGATACCATCTTTGGTTTCTAGTTGACTCTATTTCCATTGGAAACATTGTTGATATTGAAACCGTTCCAAAGTCAATCATCTATACCAGAGTGAGTCTCTTAATATTAGAACGTCTCTTTGAATTGTTTGTCTTGAGGTCAAAACCTAGGGCGACCTTCAGATCACACAAAGACTTCAGGATTGCATGTGGATATTGGAACAAGAATTCAAGGGGAATCTGCATAAAGTTGACAAACAGGGTGAACTGGGAAACCGTCTGGGGGGTGGTAGAGAACGTCTCGGGCGTAACCTCGCCTAGTAGGCTCCTAGAGGCGTTTTACCCTCCATATTAATCTATTAACCCTCAACCAGCCTAAGTGGGGCTGGAAAAAGTCATAATCCCGCGATTGCCCAGATGGTTGCCCATCCGGATAACATGAACCAACTTACCAACCGCACACCGAGACACCTAAGGGTTAAACTTCAAGATGTGTCACCTTCTGAGTCAGAAATTTTGACCCTCTAATATAGTTCTAGAGTAGCACACCACGTTTTTACATAACTCCGTCTCCGTACAAGTTTACAAGAGTCCGTACTATAGAGCAGCGGTTCTCAACCTTTTTTCGCCCGCGCACCCCTTGGGTACCCAGATTTAATCTCACGTACCCCCGCCACCATCATAATGAGTATACCGCGTACCCATACCTAGGTCGATGTGTACCATTACTATACTGAGTTCTAAAAACACACTCTGTTCCTTTTGAAAAAAAAACACAGTACTTCAGTACATTGAAGTCAAAATTGGGTACTTTTCTGGACTGTACTGCACTGATAACCCGTCAAAATTTGCTTTTGTCCGTCATTACACAATTTTTTCTCGCGTACCCCCGGTTGAAAATCGCTGCTAGTAGAGTAGGTATAGAGTACAAAGCAACACTCTACATTCTAGTAGGACTGTGTGTCAGTGTGAACGCACCTTATCTAGGCCAAGGTACTGGCCTGGTTTGGGCCGCCGCAAGTTGAATGAACTGAACGCGAACCTTCCAATGGCAAACCCGGGCCGGGCCTTGCTAATCATAGGGAGCGAGAGAAGAGAGGTCTGAGTTTTGAACATGACAATTTTTGATAGAATTCTGACATAACTGTTATTTATTTTACTTTCTATTACTACAGTATAGCGAGCTATACTAGTAATGAAAGTATTGCAATCAGTCCAATTTTTTTTAAGAGGTTTGATTGGAGGAACTGTAGCTGCTAAGATGTTATGGTCCGTAAAGTGAAGAGAGCAGGAAGACAGGATAGGAAAAAGCCAGCCGTTCCGAGAACGAATTTTTTTTATCTGTCTAGCATTAAATCCGCCCCGGGTGGGAATCCGCTTCTAGGGCTTATAAGCCAGACGCGCTACCCTCCAAGCTAATCCCGCCGCGCTCCGGGTCGATTCTTGCCGGGCCGGAATGTATCCTTAACGGTTAAAATCGGCTGGCTTTCTCCTATTCTGTCTTCCTTCTCTCTTCGCTTTCGGGACGATAAGACCTTAGCAGTTACAGTTCCCTCTGTCAAACCTCTTAAAACCGGAGCGAACGACATGTCGACATGTTTTAACGCATAGTTAAAGCGTCTAAAAGGGGGGAAAAAGCAAAACGATCACAGTTCCGATATTCTGTACAAATTCTGAAAGGGGGCGATCGTAGAGAAAAGGTTGGGAAACACTGTGATAGAGGATTGTAACAAGGAAGGTCTTAGCTTCACATAATCGAAGAGAGAACCAATCTCAGTGGTGCAGTGGTTAGCGCGGTGGACTTCGGATCTGGAGGTTGGTGGTTCGAGTCCGAGTCAAGTCATAAAATTTAGCGTACTGCATTAAGCAGGGAACAACATTTGTGACGAGCATTTGTGCTTAACACAATTAAAATTCCTTTTAATCGAAGAGAGAAGGAAGACCGGATAAAAGAAAGCCAACCGTTCCGAGAACGAACCTTATCTGTTTAGGATAAAGTTCGCCCCGGCCGGGAATCGCATCCACGATTGGCGCTTACAAGGCAGACAAGCTAACTGGGCTAAAAAAAAAAAGGAACGGGAAAAATTAATCGACGTATGTTGACTTCCCGGGCAGGAGTCGAACCCGCAACCCACCACTTACAAAGCACTATAAACTTACCTAGCAACAAATAAGGGTACTTGTCCCTCGCACAGCACAATTGGTAGAAAACGTGATAGTTTCTCTCATTAGGCGCTTGCGGGAAAAATTAATCGACGTATGTTGACTTCCCGGGCAGGAATCGAACCCGCAACCCAGCACTTACAAAGCACTATAAACTTACCTAGCAACAAATAAGGATACTTGTCCCTCGCACAGCACAATTGGTAGAAAACGTGATAGTTTCTCTCATTAGGCGCTTGGAACACAACTCGCGATTTTTCCAACAAATAGGTTCGCATTGAAGCCCCAATAATGTTGTAGTGTTTGTTAAAATGTAGCTCGGTGAATTTGCCAAATCGAGAACTGTTGTCGTTTCGGATGGTTTTGGCATTCCCGATGGCCTGGAATGATAGAGTATGGTTAGGTAGCGTACAAAAAGACGGGTCAGGTAGAGTACAAAATGATAGGTTCGCATAGAGGCTCCGATAATGTTGTATTGTTTGTTAAAATGTAGCTCGGTGAATTTGCCAAAACGAGAACTGTTATCGTTTCGAATTGTTTTGGCATTTCCGATAGCCTGGAAGAATAGAGATTATAGACCTTTTTTCGCCCGCGCACCCCTTGGGTACCCAGATTTAATCTCACGTACCCCCGCCACCATCATAATGAGTATACCGCGTACCCATACCTAGGTCGATGTGTACCATTACTATACTGAGTTCTAAAAACACACTCTGTTCCTTTTGAAAAAAAAACACAGTACTTCAGTACATTGAAGTCAAAATTGGGTACTTTTCTGGACTGTACTGCACTGATAACCCGTCAAAATTTGCTTTTGTCCGTCATTACACAATTTTTTCTCGCGTACCCCCGGTTGAAAATCGCTGCTAGTAGAGTAGGTATAGAGTACAAAGCAACACTCTACATTCTAGTAGGACTGTGTGTCAGTGTGAACGCACCTTATCTAGGCCAAGGTACTGGCCTGGTTTGGGCCGCCGCAAGTTGAATGAACTGAACGCGAACCTTCCAATGGCAAACCCGGGCCGGGCCTTGCTAATCATAGGGAGCGAGAGAAGAGAGGTCTGAGTTTTGAACATGACAATTTTTGATAGAATTCTGACATAACTGTTATTTATTTTACTTTCTATTACTACAGTATAGCGAGCTATACTAGTAATGAAAGTATTGCAATCAGTCCAATTTTTTTTAAGAGGTTTGATTGGAGGAACTGTAGCTGCTAAGATGTTATGGTCCGTAAAGTGAAGAGAGCAGGAAGACAGGATAGGAAAAAGCCAGCCGTTCCGAGAACGAATTTTTTTTATCTGTCTAGCATTAAATCCGCCCCGGGTGGGAATCCGCTTCTAGGGCTTATAAGCCAGACGCGCTACCCTCCAAGCTAATCCCGCCGCGCTCCGGGTCGATTCTTGCCGGGCCGGAATGTATCCTTAACGGTTAAAATCGGCTGGCTTTCTCCTATTCTGTCTTCCTTCTCTCTTCGCTTTCGGGACGATAAGACCTTAGCAGTTACAGTTCCCTCTGTCAAACCTCTCCACATCGCCACCCCCAGATAGCATAGCAGTTTCATGACCTCCTTTTCAATATCAGAGTTCATTCACCCCTCTCAGGGTTTGTACTCTGTTGCTAAGAGAATATGGGCAAAGTTTTCCACCCTTTAAAAGAGTAGGGAAATCCAAGAGTTGGTAGATTCGTATAAGCTTAACCCAAATTTTAGGCCTCTTGGTCCCTACAACTAAAGCTGATTCCTAACTGAGCTCGAAGATCTGGACGATCTTTAGTAGCTTACAGAGAGTAGGTCATTTTGGATAAGCTTATCGGTTCACGCTATACCAAAAGCTCTCGCTGATAAAACAGTGAAGGAAGAAGTTTTTGATGTGACTCTCACACTTTCAAGAGACTTTTTTTCTAACTTATAATTCAGGATTTTCAGGGTTGGGAAGACTGCTAAAAATCAACTGTCAATATGGAGTTAGGTAGAGCTCAAAATTTTCTGAATCCAATTGATACCGCAGTCAAAAGATTCACTCTCCAATCTAGGTACATCTTTCTCTCAACTCTCCTTATTCTCCCCACTAGTTCCCTCCCCATCATTCCTCCTCACTCTTTTCTCTCCCATCTGTAATGACGTCATCGTTTTTTTTTTCACCAAGCGCAAGGTTCATTGACCTCCCCCCTCCACCGCCACTCCACGGGGGAAAAGCACGAGGGAAAAAAGTCAGAGAGGGAGGGAGGGAAAGACAGGATGCACGCCGTTTCAAAGTACACGAAACGCAACACGCAGTGCCTTGTATTTGCGCTTTTACCTTCAAAATTCCCCCCTCTTTTCCCTCCCTTTCCGTCGAGGTGCGGAAAATTCCCTTCCCTCATCGGAGCAGGGGAAAACAGAGCCACAGAAAGCTTTTAGACGCCGATTCATAAAGTACCTTTTCTCTTTGAAATTATTTGCGGGGAAATTCCCTTTTTTCTGTTAAAAAACATTGGAAAAATCGCATTTTTTTCGTCTAAAAATTACCTCGAATATTGAAGTTATTTTGGGCTTTTTATAGACTGCCTATCTACATCTACTAATATTTGTCATAAATGGAAGTTACCTTTTGATCGAACTTTTTTTTTTTTTTTGTAGATCCTTGTTTACGAATTGTTTACGTGTGTTACGATTTTTTGTTTACAAAATTTCACTTTCTATTGCATTTTCGCCGTATCTGAAGTTCGTCAAGGGGTGAATGAACTTTTGGGGCAAAAAAACGGGGAAAAGCAGGAAAATGTGGGTTTTTGTGACTTGGTATAGGGTTGTGGGTTTCAGCGTGATGTTTTTTTTTTTTTTTTTTTTTTTTTTTTTTTTTTTTTTTTTTTTTTTTTTTTTTTTTTTTTTTTTTTTTTTTTTTTTTTTTTTTTTTTTCTAGTTATTTTTGTTACTTTTGCATTATATTCTACTTTTTCTCTCCGAATACTAATGCTCCCTTTTGCATTTTTCTTCTTCTTCTTCTTCTTCTTCTTCTTCTTCTCCTCCTCCTCCTCCTCCTCCTCCTCCTTCTCCTCCGTCTACTTTTTTCAGATGCTAATTCTTCTCTTTTTGTTTGCTTTTTGGAGAAGAGCTCCATAATTCTTCTGCATCTACGAGCAAAGTTTGATGTGCGTAGGTGTAGCACTTTCTGGAATATGCACATTGCTGTCTAATGTGTCTGCTACTTTTGCGTTATCTTCCTTTTTTAAAATGCTAATGCTTCTTTTTTTAGCTGCTTTTTGGAGTTATCTTTTTATACTTATAAATATTCTGCACCTTCGGGTGAACTTTCAAATGTGTAGGTGGTTTTGGGTGCTCATTTAGAGCTTATACCTAATCTAATAAAATTTAATATACCTACATAATTATATTCTGCTCTTTTGGGAGAATTTTCGAATGTGTAGGTGTTCCGTTTTGAGTGCTCTTTTCGCAGTCTGGTATTATTATTGCTGTCCGGGGTGTCTGCTACTCAATTTGTACCGGTCACGAGGGGTCATAGGAAAGTTCATTGTCTTGTTTCCACATTTTGGGGAGTTTTGACCTTTGAGTCGAAAGCTGTGAAGTGATGGTGTCTGTTCTAGTATCTTTTATGAACCTTTGAGTTGGGAATAAGCTGAGGAGTGGTGTCTCTTCTGTCTTTTGCGAGTGGAGTGGGGGATTTTCGTCTAGTCTTTGTTTAGATGTTTAGAATAGAAATGGACATTTCTTTTATTTTATGCTGTGTGACTGATACCGTTCGTCACGTTTGCTGGATTTGGGTACATTGTTTGTTTTGTTACTTTTGCATTTTGTCTTATCAAAATTTGATTATTTATTATTTCGGTACTGCCTTTCTGGAAGCTAAAAAATCTCTTGGTAGGTCCTGCAATTTTCTTGGAATTCAAGGTTGTTGAGAGGCATTGAATTTGAAATTTTTTCCATAATTTGTTTTACTTATAAATGATTCATTCAAAGGGTCATGTGGACCCTTTGAATGAACTGTATCAGTCCATTCAAAGATTCCTGGTTAAGAATTATTGACAAATATTCCCGAATTGGGCTCAAAATTTTGTGAATGATTTACCAAGGAACGTTTTTTTCTCCAAAAAATATTTACCTACCATTTCTTTGGGTGTGGAAGTCAGTAGATGACGGGAAAATATCTCGGTGGAAGATTTTCAGGGGGTTGATGACTCCATCTTTCATCAGCACTGCAAACGCGCATCCGACTTTGTTCAACCACCATTTATTCCCCCACATTTTACCTCTCATTCCTCCCTCAGTATAATTTCCCCCACTTTCTCCCTCTCCCTCATTTTCTCCTCCCTCCTTCACTTTCTCCCTCCGTTCCACCTTTTCTTCCCCTTCCAAAGCGCTCCATATCGCACAGTGACCTCGATTTCTCGTGCCACAGTTTGCAAGAGTTCGTTGAACTCAGCATTTTTCCCTCCCCCTCGCTTCCTTCGTCAAAATTTCCCTCCTCCATTTCCCTCTCTGTTAAAAATCCCTTCGCCGACTCCCTTTCCGTCAGATACCCCTCTCTCCTCTCTCTGCTCTTGCAGGTTGTTCCTTTCCCCTTTCCATCAAACTTTCCCTTCTCCCTTTCCCTCACCGTAAAAAATCCCTTCTCCGTCAAATATCCCTTCCTTGCAGGTTGCTATGGAGGAACATTTTCCCTTTTCAAAGGCACAGTTTGCCCTATGAGGGAAATTTGGGTCAGTATTGTGCTTGGTGTCTTTGAACTTTGAAGGTTGCCTGGGCTAGCATTTACAGGCGATGGGGTGTGGGCTGGTTGTAGAAGGCTGTGCTATGAGTTATGAGTGTGGCTCTCAAGGGGTTTCTATGAGTCAGTCATTTAGCCAGGTCCTCGCTGACTGTCTCATTACCTCGTTAGTTATTATGGCTGTAGCTGTATCCGTTTGATATTCTGTTGTTTTCCCCGGTGATTAGAGACAGGGGCACTTAAAAAAATAGAGAATTATCTTCTGTGTAGACAGGATCTTCAAATTTGTTCATCAAGTTTCCACGAAATAACTAGTACTTTATCAGGAATTTGAGACTTTTCTTAGCCAGCCTAGTTAATTTGGAGTTAAGCGCGTCTATCTTTTCTTTTTCAAAGAGGTTTGACAGAGGAACTGTAACTGCTATGGTCTTATCGTCCCGAAATCGAAGAGAGAAGGAAGACAGGATAGGAGAAAGCCAGCCGTTCCGAGAACGAACATAAAATCCGCCCCGGGCGGGAATCGAACTCGCGGTCTAGCGCTTACAAGGCAGACGCACTACCAACTAAGCTAACTAGGCTGGCAACGCGTCTGTCTTGTAAGCATCTTGTAAGCACTAGGCCGCGGGTTCGATTCCCGCCCGGGGCAGATTTTATCCTGAACGGATGAGGTTCTTTCTTGGAACGGCTGGCTTTCTCCTATGCTCTCTTCCTTCTCTCTTCGCTTTCGGAACGATAAGACCTTATAGCAGTTACAGTTTCCAATCCCTAAATATCATATTTGTCATACAACACCATATTTGGCGAATGGCAACACATACGAGTATGTACGCACTTGAGAACACCAAATGTGTCTCATATTGGTTTTTAAGTGCCTGAGATACTATTCCTAACCGTTCTTAAAACGTGTGCAATATGTATCACAGACGTCTATTTAGTTTGGTTCTGTGGTCTTCTAGTATTCTGTATTACCTTATTTTCTGAGGTATCTGATAATATCCAATTCCTACACCTGTAATATACAACAGTGGTCATTATATCGACCAACTGGATTGCAACATATGTACACATTTGAAGTTTAACATATCATTTCCATGCGATTGATCATTCGTATGATTTGTGTACCTGCTCATATTACTGTCTACACCACAATTATAATTTAGACGATTTGAAATCGCCAGTAAAACCACAAGTATGAGCTGGTTTTGTATAGGTACTAATTACTCACGTATGCCTTCCTACTAAGTTAGTTTTACCTCTAGGTGAACTAATGTTCTGGGAGTGGTGAAATTGGTTCATCATTCAAATTGTGAATGGTTGCATTTCCTTGAACTAATTGATATGGTGATCATTTGGTAAGCAGAAGGCCCCTGGAAATAGATCTTGTATTTTTCCTACCATACGTTATTTCAGTGAAATAGATTTGACTCGAAGAAAACAGAATGCTTTTGCATCCTGGTGTGCAATATGTATCACAGACGTCTATTTAGTTTGGTTCTGTGGTCTTCTAGTATTCTATATTACCTTATTTTCTGAGGTATCTGACAATATCCAATTCCTACACATGTAATATACAACAGTGGTCATTATATCGACCAACTGGATTGCAACATGTATACACATTATTTGAAGTTTAACATATCATTAATACCCAATGTATGCAGGTACTGAACTAACCTATCTACTGTTACTAATCTTATTAATCTCATTGGTAATAGCACGGCTGCAGCATGCCAGTTTTGTAAACAATAACAAGCACCATTAACCAGGCTATGTTTAGAGCGAACGCACTAATTGATTTCTCAAACACTGCACTCATATGATTTTATCAATGCACACATAGGCTAGGTAGGTAATCGTGGCTCAATCATTCTCAGGTATAGCTGCAAAATGCAGTACTGCAATACAACGCAACGCAGGTACTTGAAGAGAAATAGATAAACGAGTTGAATTTACAAGAGCAATAATACAATTGGAAAATTTTGATGTTCATTTTAACCATGTGAGATTTCTAGATTTCCACGGAAACCTGAAAAACTTTCCACTATTGTGTTATTGCCATCAGTAATTGGCAAAATGCTAACCACCTGTTTGGAATTTCCTCAAGAATCTGGGTTCAATCGTCAATGAAGAAAGTCTGATGCAGAATATTGTAAATAGGAATACCTACAAACAAAGGTCAATGAGGTGTTATGACCTCTTTTTAGCAAATAAACATGAGGACAGAGTTTCTAATAATTTAAAGTACTTAAATGTTTTATGAGTTTTATTGAATAACACGTGTAGTCTCAAATAGGAATATGTACCTACAAACAAAGGTCAATGAGGTGTTATGACCTCTTTTAGCAAATAAACATGAGGACAGAGTTTCTAATAATTTAAAGTACTTAAATGTTTTATGAGTTTTATTGAATAACACGTGTAGTCTTATCATGGAACGCTGAATTTTGATAAATGAATTCCGTATTTCTTTCCTCCATTCCATTTCTCTCTTTCACAAAAACCTGGGAACTTTCATTCCTTAAGAAAAAAGAGAAGGGGGGAAAATGTTTTAATTGAGAGGAAACTGGCGAGGGTCTTGAAATTATTAAATGTCTTACTTGAAATTATTACGTACTTTCGTACGAGTAAGTAGCTACTTTGTAGAGAAAGTTCATTCCATTTCTCTCTTTCACAAAAACCTGGGAACTTTCATTCCTTAAGAAAAAAGAGAAGGGGGAAAATGTTTTAATTGAGAGAAAACTGGCGAGGGTCTTGAAATTATTAAATGTCTTACTTGAAATTATTACGTACTTTCGTACGAGTAAGTAGCTACTTTGTAGAGAAAAGTGTTGTGTTATTTTTGATGAAGAAAGAACAAGGAATTTGAAACATACTGGGTGAGTCTGTTTACATTGGGAAACATCAGTGGATCCTTGTTATCTGAATGTGATCTAGAAGACATTGATTTTCTGCGAAGTGGTCCGATCTCTTGACCTTGACCCATAAAATCTACAATCCTCTATCCCCCACTAGAGAATCATTTAGATTTCAAGATTCGTTAGATTTGTTGATCCAAGTTGTACATTTTGAACAACGTATCTTGAGTTGTTAACTTCTTACACCCACCTCAGTGGCGCAGTTGTTAACGCGTTGGACTTTGGATCTGGGGGTTGGTGGTTCGAGTCCAAGTCAAGCCATAAAATTTATCTCGGCGTAATAATCGGGGAATGATATTTGTGACAAGCATTTAATTATGCTTAACACAATTAAAAATTCCTTGTTAACTTCTTACGTGAAGTCTAGAATGGGTATGAAGTTAAATTCCTAAGTTTATTGTCAAGCGGAAGAAAACAGGAAGAAAACCTCTTCTTCCTTAGAAATTATTATTATTATTATTTTTTTTTTTAAAGCAAGCAACTAGATGTACAATGTACATCATACACAGGCACACTGTATTTTGCATTAGTCTGTACAAAGCTTTTGTTACTAGTAAATACATTCTCCCAAACAATTGCAATCGGAAGATAATAAAATTGAAAGCGGTTGATACTTATTGTTTACTTGTGACTTATGTTACTGCCAGTCAAAAGTCTTAACAGCTCTCTAAACTTGACTGTACCTAGTAACTTTGACTGTACCTATTAACCTAAATATACTAAATTAGGATAATGGTGAGGAATTACAGTAGATGACTGGTAGAAGTACAAAAGGAAGATAACCATAATTCAGTTAAAAAGAGATGTCTTCTAAGTACCAATTGGTGACTCACTGTCTCAAGATGATTTTTGAACTATCAACTGTTGCTTAAAGTTTTGTGACTAGTGAATCTCATCAAGTCCACTATGCTAGCTTTGAGTAGTTTGTCAATTGTCAGTTATTGAAGAAGTCATTGTCTTGTTTACTTGTGACTTATGTTACTGCCAGTCAAAAGTCTTAACAGCTCCCTAAACTCGACTGTACCTAGTAGCTTTGACTGTACCTAGTAACTTTGACAGCTTTGACTGTACCTATTAACCTAAGTATACTAAATTAGGATAATGATGAGGAATAACAGTAGATGACTGGTAGAAGTACAAAAGGAAGATAACCATAATTCAGTTAAAAAGAGATGTCTTCTAAGTACCAATAGGTGGGATGTGACTCACTCTCAAGATGATTTTTGAACTATCAAATATCAACTGTTGCTTAAAGTTTTGTGACTAGCGAATCTCATCAAGTCCACTATGCTAGCTTTGAGTAGTTTGTCAATTGTCAGTTATTGAAGAAGTCATTGTCAGCACTGTCTCGATTAATTTATTACATCTCAATCAAGTTGGTGTATAGTTGATACATCTCAATCAAGTGATAAACTGAAAGTTATTTTCATTTCATCTCACTGAGATTCTGTCAAGTGAGACATCTCTATCCAGTTGGTGTATAGTTGATACATCTCAATCAAGTGATAAACTGAAAGTTATTTTCATTTCATCTCACTGAGATTCTGTCAAGTGAGCTATGCTCGATACGTTCGTCACATACCGACATGTCAGTTGAGAATGCAGCAGAAGTGTCAGAACTCACATTGTAAGTGACTCAATACTCAATGCGCAGCCAATACTCAGATAAGAACATGAAAAACACACACTCTGTAATCTGTACGCATCCCAACGAAGTATACCAATATAAAGACCGAGAAGGGAAGAAGTAAGATAAAGTGAAGAAGACCTATGGAGAAGAAGGAAAAAGTAAAAGTGAAAGCTATAGAATATAGAAAAAGTTGTGGAAGAAAAACTTTTTGATTTTGTTTTTTACCTACTTGTTTTGATGTAGAAACATTATTTATAAATTTCATAACATGATAATGATGCTGTAAATGATGTTTCCGAAACGTAACATGATAAAAGACTTTTAATGAATATTGTAGAATAAAAATGAAAGAGGAGTGGAAAGGAAGACAAGGAGGTAAACAAGACAAAGAAGAAGAAGAAATCCCAACGAAGTATACCAATATAAAGACCAAGAAGGGAAGAAGTAAGATAAAGTGAAGAAGACCTATGGAGAAGAAGGAAAAAGTAAAAGTGAAAGCTATAGAAAAAGTTGTGGAAGAAAAACTTTTTGATTTTGTTTTTTACCTACTTGTTTTGATGTAGAAACATTGTTTATAAATTTCATAACATGATAATGATGCTGTAAATGATGTTTCCGAAACGTAACATGATAAAAGACTTTTAATGAATATTGTAGAAGTAAATATCCTCTTAGCTATTCGTGAGTCGTATAACATTAATTATACATAAGTATAGGTAACAGAGAAATTCATTTGAAAAAGCGGATTATTGGGTACAAATGTAAAAAAAATCTGGTGTGAACATCACACGACTTTCCTTATCCTATTGAATGATGCTTATTTGGGTATTCTATTATTGTAACTTTTACAATTTGCCAGCGAAGGTTAAACGACTATATCATGTCTGCCCCAGTCAATTGTATTTAATTTCAACTGAACATATTTTATACATATGCTATCTATTCACTGGATGTTTGGCATATGTATAATTAAATACACATATTAATGTGTGCATACAGTACTCGGGCCAACTCATTTGGAGCCTAAAGGCAAACGACCTACATTATTATTACTTCTCTGCTGACATTGGGAACGTTCGATTCACACATACCACGTGCTTATTTGTTTGTACATATGTTGGGATTGCTGCTTATATTGTTCTACAAACCAAGTAATCCTATTTTATAAATACAAGGTGTATGTGAATGTTTGCTCTTGTAGATATTTATGTACACACGTCAAATGAGTCCCATGAGCGCAATATTGATAAAGACTGAAGAGAGTAGAGAAATAAAGTTTGGCGCTCCTTCAGGTATAATGGTATTTGTAGTGTTTTATATATCGCAAGGAGACGCTAGATTCAAGTTCATGTTCCAGGCTTTTCCCTTGAATATGCTTCAGGTTAAGCGTGTACCTGAACTTAAAGATTTTTTAAAAAAGTCTCGTCATACTTGTAGTCCCTGCAGCTACTTAGGTAAACTACATTCTTGTGTACATATTGAATTATATGAAAATAGAAAAGTTTCCTCACATCCTTCTTCTGTGTAAAATAAATCATCTCATAAGGGGGCACCTTCCCTACCTTGGGGCAAGGTTCAGGGGAAAACGAGAGAAACTCATAATGAAAATTATTACATTAAACTTTTCTTTTTTTCTCTCTTTTCCGGAAGAGAAAAATCTAGTACAATTTTCCTTTCACCATCTTAAAGTTTAAACTTTGACCTGTTTCATACTTTTTCACTTTGAGGAAATTTCTGCCCGAACAAAATCAAATTGAATTCACCATCCTCCAGGATTTCATTCTTAGATGGTACCTACCTCACTCTGCCACTAAACAAGGTCAAGGTAATCGGATTACTCATTACTCGTGATGCTTTTTGTATAAGTTGGTGTTAGTGAAACTCTGGATACCTTGATCCGACACAACTTAAACTTAATCCCCAGCAATTCACTCGGAAATACCTCGTTGATTAACGTCAAGTTTTTCCTTTGATTTATCTTCATCCTAACATTTTGATACCTCTGTATAAGTAGATTATTTTGAACGCCTTCAATTCTTCAATGTATCATTCAGATTCCAATAATAAGGGGCTCGGCGTTTTTCGTCAGCCTCTCAATCAGCCCTAACTAGGGTGATTGCTTTGGGCTGACATTTGGTTTTGGCTACAAATTTTACGAGTGGATGCCCTTCGCACTCACTCTTGCTATTTCTTTAGCAAATACCTATGTAAGTGATGGTCGCTAAAAAAAGTGTACATGGATAGTAGTATTTTCTGTCTTTGGGCAAAGACCCTCAAAATCCTATAGGTCTAATCCTTATTTCAAAATGTTTCGGGCTCGGCGTTTTTCGTCAGCCTCTCAATCAGCCCTAACTAGGGTGATTGCTTTGGGCTGACATTTGGTTTTGACTACAAATTGTACGAGTGGATGCCCTTCGCACTCACACTTGCTATTTCTTTAGCAAATACCTATGTAAGTGATGGTCGCTAAAAAAAAGTGTACCTACATGGATAGTAGTATTTTTTGTCTTTGGGCAAAGACCCTCAAAATCCTATAGGTCTAATCCTTATTTCAAAATGTTTTTAATCTGTTAACAAACTCACACAATATATCGTTTGTAAAGGCACATACGTTTGTTGTTTTATGATTTTCATGAATTTTTCCACTGAACCATTAAACTCATTATAATTCCTTACTAATTATTAGCTCTGGTGTTCTTCGTACTATCGTTACTGAATTACTGACGATGCGATGATGAGAAATCTTTTACGCGGTTCCCCTTATTTTCAAGGCCGTGGTATAATGCGCTATATTTACCAATATCTTTATATTTTGTTACCAATATCTTTAAACTATACCAACACTGAATTACTGACGATGCGATGATGAGAAATCTTTTACGCAGTTCCCCTTATTTTCAAGGCCGTGGTATAATGCGCTATATTTACCAATATCTTTATATTTTGTTACCAATATCTTTAAACTATACCAATATCTTTATATTTTGTTTACAAGGACTCATTTGTTTATTTTCCGTTTCATGAGTGCTGACATGGGACTACAGAGTCCCCATACCCCATCAATAGGTATTATGTACTTTCGGATGTTTGGACTATTATACTTTGTGGTTTCTGGAAAAATTCCATATCTCGGCTGCGCCCTATAAATTACCAATTTATCAGACAAGTAGTGCCTTATCCATTATACCCCGAGTCAGGTAAATACTGTTGAGCAGTGGAAACAGAATACATAAGTAGTGCAGTAAGCCTTTTCCTAAAACTCTTTTAACCGTGTATAAAGTCTTTCTCAATAGAAACCCGTCCTCGACCACCCTGTCTACAGTTTGCCACATAATGTGACTGAGACGAATTGGAAAACAGTTTATGCGGAGCATAAATAATATAAATTTCAAAGCTCTGCCACCCAGCCTTGGAAATAAATATGAATTTCTCTCCGTTCTCAAATGGGGAGGGAAGTTGAGTGTTGCCAAAGTTCTGGTACTCGCTGTTGAATTGTAATATATTTCTCGAGAAGAGTTTTTCTACGATATAACGCCAAAAGTGGAAAAGAATTTTCAAGGGTTCATTGACCTCTTTTCTGACCTTCCAGTGAGGTAAATTCAGTCTTGGTTATTTATCAAATTATCAGCTAAATTAGATAATATTTATTTTTTTTTAACCTTTTAAGTCGGTGCACACCAACACAAGTTTAGTGAAATAGGTAGGTAACTCATCTAAAGCTTTACCTCATTTACCTTTGATCCAACTCGAATTCTTAATTTCCGACCCTTGAAATCTTTTCTTGTGAGGATTTCTTCTAATGCTCATGTTCGTTCCCGATTTGCTTGAATACTCCTTCACTTGCGAAACACCCTATGACGCATGGTGTATACATGTGAGTGTACAATATGTATGTGTGTATTTTAGTATGTGTATATTATGTGTAAAGATCAAGACATGATTGATGAGATGTCGTCAGAATCAAGTGGGGTCTGCTGTAGCTGACTCGTTAACCCTAGTTCATTCTCGCTCCCCTCTTTTTCTCTACTCTCGTTTTTCTCCCTCGCTTTTTCCTCTCCTTTCCCCTCCCTCTCTCTCGCTCTCTCTCTGTCCCTCGTTTCCCTCCCTCTTTTTTTCCCCAATATTTCCTCCGTCTTCTCCTGTTTCATTCAAAACTTCACTTGTTTCTTATGCCAGTGCTGAAATGGGACTATAGAGTCCCCATACCCAATCAATAGGTACTTTCGGATGTTTGGACTATTATACTTTGTGGTTTTTGGAAAAATTCCATATCTCGGCTGCGCCCTATAAATTAACAAGTTATCAGACAAGTGCCTTATCCATTATACCCCCGAGTCAGGTAAATACTGTTGAGCTGTGGAAACAGAATACATAAGTAGTGCAGTAAGCCTTTTCCTAAAACTCTTTTAACCGTGTATAAAGTCTTTCTCAATACAAAACCCGTCCTCGACCACCCTGTCTACAGTTTGCCACATAATGTGACTGAGACGAATTGGAAAACAGTTTATGCGGAGCATAAATAACATAAATTTCAAAGCTCTGCCACCCAGCCTTGGAAATAAATATGAATTCTCCGTTCTCAAATGGGGAGGAAAGTTGAGTGTTACCAAAGTTCTGGTACTCCATTTACTCTCACTCTCTGTTGAATTGTAATATATTTCTCGAGAAGAGTTTTTCTACGATATGACGCCAAAAGTGGAAAAGAATTTTCAAGGGTTCATTGACCTCTTTTCTGACCTTCCAGTGAGGTAAATTCAGTCTTTGTTTTTTTTTTTTTTTTTTTTTTTTTTCAAAAGCTAATTAGATAATATTTATTTTTTCAACCTTTGAAGTCGGTGCACACCAACACAAGTTTAGTAAAATAGGTAGGTAACTCATCTAAAGTTTTACCTCATTTACCTCTGATCCAACTCGAATTCTTAATTTCCGACCTTTGAAATCATTTCTTGTGAGGATTTCTTCTAATGCTCATGTTCGTTCCCGATTTGCCCGAATACGCCTCGTGAAACACCCTATGACGCATGGTGTATACATGTGAGTGTACAATATGTATGTGTGTATTTTAGTATGTGTATATTGTGTGTAAAGATCAAGACATGATTGATGAGATGTCGTCAGAATCAAGTGGGGTCTGCTGTAGCTGACTGGTTAACCCTAGTTCATTCTTTCTCCATTTCTCGCTCCCTTGTTTTTCTCTACTCTCGTTTTTCTCCCTCGCTTTTTCCTCTCCTTCCTCTCTCTCTCTCTCTCTCTCGCTCTTCTTTCCTCTATCTGTCCCTCGTTTCCCTCCCTCTTTTTTTCCCCAATATTTCCTCCGTCTTCTCCTGTTTCATTCAAAACTTCACTTGTTTCTTATGCCTAATACTCCTAATAGTCTAATACGTATTCTAACAATTTTCTTGGTGTTCTCAAAAAGACCAGTTTGTGAAGCAACCTGGTCCATTGGTTGATTTGATGAAGTGGTTCTCTTGAGATAACCTTTGGACTTGAGCTGCTAGGCGTTAGCCGGGCTATCATTCGAAGGACCATTTTCGGAACTCTCTAACCTTTTCATGCGTCCCGTAAAGCATGTCCTTATTTTTTCCCTTTCCAAATGTTCTACTGTCCCATTTTGAGCGACTTGATATTGAGACTTTCTTGTTGGCACCAAATATTGAAGTCTTTTGGAGACATATCAGTTTTGTCAGATTATCAATGTTTTGTGTATGAGAACGTCATGGGAGTTATTTTTGTGGACGTTTTCTTTATGAATGGAAAAAGATGGGATGAGTGACGAGAGAGAAGTGCTTGACAGGGAAAGAGGGAGAGAGAAAGAGAGGGTGGGAGAGAGAAGAGGAGAGACAGAAAGAAAAAAGATAGCGAACGCTAAAAGGATAGTGTTGGTAGCAAAATAGAGGGAGAAAGGCTAAACAATGGTTCAAAACAGCAATATTTAGAAAGCTTTTACCCTATCCGTGGAAATCGGAAGCATTTCAACGAACTCGGCAAGTTTACCTAGAGAAATCCAGATAGTGGATAGGCCACATTTGTATCTTTGTTTACCTAGTAGTGGTGGCTAATGAATTTTAAAATTTAAATGCAATCTCATTCTCACTTGTACGTTGCATTTAATTTCGTTATCTCACACAAAACAATGACTTCCACTTCTAGGAACTTTCTCCATCCCTTTCTCTCTAATATTCAAATTCTCTGTTCTCTCCCTCCTTTTGTCTGTCTTCTGCCATAAAATCCTGGAGCTATTATTTATCTCCTCCTTGAAGGACATTATTGTGTTCAATTCCTAATGTCTTTGATTTTCTTCTATTTCTGGGACGTTGTCCCATAAGGTCTCCCTAAAAAGTTCTACCTTTCCAATTTTCCATTCATAACAGTAATAATATCTATCCTGTTATAGATTGTACGAGCAAAGAGAAAGAAGAGACATCCAATTTCGTCCAAAATCTCGCTTAATCCCACAACCCACAGTGCATATTGAAAGGGCAAAAGCGAAAAAATAAGAAAATGGGAGGATCTCCGAGGTAGAAGAAAACGTGATGAGAACTCTCCTGGACATATTTTGAGGGTTTTTTGTAAGCCAAAAGTTATCCTTGAGAGAGAACCTTTTCATGCGTCCCGTAAAGCATGTCCTTATTTTTTCCCTTTCCAAATGTTCTACTGTCCCATTTCTTGAGAGAGAACCTTTTCATGCG
Organism: Diaphorina citri; assembly: GCF_000475195.1. NCBI lineage: Eukaryota > Metazoa > Arthropoda > Insecta > Hemiptera > Psyllidae > Diaphorina > Diaphorina citri. The sequence goes on from NW_007377699.1 coordinate 133,890, forward strand.
TCCCGTAAAGCATGTCCTTATTTTTTCCCTTTCCAAATGTTCTACTGTCCCATTTTGAGCGACTTGATATTGAGACTTTCTTGTTGGCACCAAATATTGAAGTCTTTTGGAGACATACGAGTTTTGTCAGATTATCAATGTCTTGTGTATGAGAACGTCATGGGAGTTATTTTTGTGGACGTTTTCTTTATGAATGGAAAAAGATGGGATGAGTGACGAGAGAGAAGTGCTTGACAGGGAAATAGGGAGAGAGAAATAGAGGGTGGGAGAGAGAAGAGGAGAGACAGAAAGAAAATAGATAGCGAACGCTAAAAGGATAGTGTTGGTAACAAAATAGAGGGAGAAAGGCTAAACAATGGTTCAAAATACCAATATTTAGAAAGCTTTTACCCTATCCGTGGAAATCGGAAGCATTTCAACAAACTCGGCAAGGGTCATAAGTTTCGAGGTGGATAGCTAGCTAAATATCTACGTAGCGAAAGCTAGATAGTGGATAGGCCACATTTGTATCTTTGTTTACATAGTAGTGCTGGCTAATGAATTTTAATAATCCATACCCAATGGATACCCATTCTCGCACCGATTGCTTTAAAAATTACCCATTGAACATATTCGTGTTTTAATCTCTGGGTTACGCCTACCTAGATCGTTGTATTTCATTCTCTTCAAGCACTCTGCATGAGAAAATATAATTAAGCAAAGTAGTGCCTACATAAAATTAAAAATATTTCAGTAGCTAAGTACCTAACTTCATTTAAAAATTCGCCTCTCTGTCATAAAAAACGTCATTTTTATGTGATGTGTATAATTAGTAAGATTTCAACCAAATAAGCTACTTCTACTGCACCACCAAATTGTTGTACCTGAAAGCATTGCTCACGCTATGTACTCATAATAACTTCATTTTCCTCAGAATAGATTTACGGCTAATGAGGTTATTAGCTAAAATTACTCATGTGACGTCATACGGTGAAATATGAGGTTGTTACTTCGCCAAAGCAGTGGTCGTTCGCAGTATCCTGAAGGGAAGTTCGCGAACAAACATAGGTCCAGGGAAATTGTTGGTGATCCGCGAAGAATTGCTAGTGATCTTAATTAAACTATATTTGGTTGACAATGGAAAAAAAATCAACTTTCAAGACGAGAGGAAAAATATCGATATTTTTTTCTTTCTCATAATATGTAAAATATTTTGTACCCTATCGATTTAAAACTTCCAAACTAGGTAATGAATTAGCAGGTACTGGAGTAAAAAAAAGCCTCAACAGTTTCACCAACTGGTCCGCGCTTAGAGCTTATCTTGGTTAGGTGGCCTGTATCTGTATCATGAAGGTTGGAAACGGCTGCTTCGGATCTTTGGCGAAGGTTACATGCGGGGGTCAACTAATTTGTCGGTGAGTCATGGGATTCCATAACTATTAGATTGATGTCTACTTCGTGATTTACATACCATTCAGATCTTGAACGAATAGTTTTGTGTTCCCATATACCTATATTTACCTACCATCATTATGATAGAGTTGTGGATGGAAATTCATCAACTTCCCTGGGTTCTGAGTACGGAGTGTAGGAACGCTGTTTCTTCGCGGTATCCGCGGACTGTTCGCGATATGCGCGGTTTATACTCGGGCTTTACCCGCAGTTTATTCGCGGCATCAGCAGTTTATTCGTGGTATGCGCGGTTAGTATGCAGTATATGCGCTTTATTTGCGGAATACTCAGTTTGTTCCCAGTAACTATCAACGAATCCGTCAAACATGGAGTTCACGAAAAACACTAAAAGTATAACAAAGTATAATATAATGTCTATAAAAGCAGAAGAAAGTAAGGAAGAAAAAAAGTAAAAAGAAAACAAAATTGTTTTCCCTCTACAAAACGAACTAACTTGGAGAAGGAGGAACAAAATGTTACGAAAAGAAATTGGATTTATGGAAGAAAATAGAGATATTGTCATTGTTTTGTGTTGTTTGTTTCGGGAGGGGGTTGAGATGGAATTTGTATGTTTTGTGCAAATTTATGAAATGGAACGAAAGTTTTGGCTTGTTTTTGTTCGGACGATTAGAGTTTGAGCATTTCTTCTTCTTTGTCTTGTTTACCTCCTTGTCTTCCTTTCCACTCCTCTTTCATTTTTGCTTTTTCTTCCACGTGTCTCCCTCCTTGATTTCAGAGAAACTCTTTCTCTCTCCATACAAAACACATTTCCATTACAAAATTCACAAACGAAATTTCTCTTTTTCGGAGCCTTCCCATGCATGCACGTAATTCGAAACCCCAAACACAAGCTCCGGTCCGTATGATGTGATGTGTAGGCAGCTGGACACGACACACGAAACTTCTCTTGCCGTTTTCAATATAAACTTTATTTGCTTCACAAGTGTTCCCAACTATGTAATAACCATCTCGTTTAGTTTTATATGTTCTTCGACACACTTTTTTTTCCTTTACTCCTTTTCTCCATCGGTGTCGTCTCCCGCGTTCATGGGAGTGACAGCTGTCAGAAAAAGATCGTGTGTGATGTTGTTCTTTAGGATGTTACCCTCCAACTTTGCCATATGTTGTATATTCCCTGTTAAAGTAGTAGACCTGGGTACTTATGTCTAGTAGGACTTCAGGAGACCTAGCTTTCTTTCCCTAAAATTCAACGTTTAATGTGCCGATGTGATGACCGTTTAGGGTTTTGGTGGAAATTCTTGATCTATTTTCTTACTCATGAGGACTTTTGGTTTGGTTTCTACGCATAAATCACTCGATAGTACCGTGTACCTATCTGAGTTGTGAATCATCCCATACCCAATGGATACCCATTCTCCCACCGATTCCTTTAAAAATTACCCATTGAACATAGTCGTGTTTTAATCTCTGGGTTACGCCTACCTAACTCGTTTTATTTCGTTCTCTTCAAGCACTCTGCATGAGAAAATATAATTAAGCAAAGTAGTGCCTACATAAAATTAAAAATATTTCAGTAGCTAAGTACCTAACTTCATTTAAAAATTCGCCTCTCTGTCATAAAAAACGTCATTTTTATGTGATGTGTATAATTAGTAAGATTTCAACCAAATAAGCTACTTCTACTGCACCACCAAATTGTTGTACCTGAAAGCATTGCTCACGCTATGTACTCATAATAACTTCATTTTCCTCAGAATAGATTTACGGCTAATGAGGTTATTAGCTAAAATTACTCATGTGACGTCATACGGTGAAATATGAGGTTGTTACTTCGCCAAAGCAGTGGTCGTTCGCAGTATCCTGAAGGGAAGTTCGCGAACAAACATAGGTCCAGGGAAATTGTTGGTGATCCGCGAAGAATTGCTAGTGATCTTAATTAAACTATATTTGGTTGACAATGGAAAAAAAATCAACTTTCAAGACGAGAGGAAAAATATCGATATTTTTTTCTTTCTCATAATATGTAAAATATTTTGTACCCTATCGATTTAAAACTTCCAAACTAGGTAATGAATTAGCAGGTACTGGAGTAAAAAAAAGCCTCAACAGTTTCACCAACTGGTCCGCGCTTAGAGCTTATCTTGGTTAGGTGGCCTGTATCTGTATCATGAAGGTTGGAAACGGCTGCTTCGGATCTTTGGCGAAGGTTACATGCGGGGGTCAACTAATTTGTCGGTGAGTCATGGGATTCCATAACTATTAGATTGATGTCTACTTCGTGATTTACATACCATTCAGATCTTGAACGAATAGTTTTGTGTTCCCATATACCTATATTTACCTACCATCATTATGATAGAGTTGTGGATGGAAATTCATCAACTTCCCTGGGTTCTGAGTACGGAGTGTAGGAACGCTGTTTCTTCGCGGTATCCGCGGACTGTTCGCGATATGCGCGGTTTATACTCGGGCTTTACCCGCAGTTTATTCGCGGCATCAGCAGTTTATTCGTGGTATGCGCGGTTAGTATGCAGTATATGCGCTTTATTTGCGGAATACTCAGTTTGTTCCCAGTAACTATCAACGAATCCGTCAAACATGGAGTTCACGAAAAACACTAAAAGTATAACAAAGTATAATATAATGTCTATAAAAGCAGAAGAAAGTAAGGAAGAAAAAAAGTAAAAAGAAAACAAAATTGTTTTCCCTCTACAAAACGAACTAACTTGGAGAAGGAGGAACAAAATGTTACGAAAAGAAATTGGATTTATGGAAGAAAATAGAGATATTGTCATTGTTTTGTGTTGTTTGTTTCGGGAGGGGGTTGAGATGGAATTTGTATGTTTTGTGCAAATTTATGAAATGGAACGAAAGTTTTGGCTTGTTTTTGTTCGGACGATTAGAGTTTGAGGAAAACCTACGGATAATAGGTCCTATTCTGTGGTAGAGTGGACTTAATAAAATAAGTATAGGAAATCATTAACAGCAGAAGTAAACATGTTTTCACGGAGTACACAAACAGGATTAGTCAGTCAGATAACTCCAGAACAGGATTAGTCAGTCAGATACCTCCAGAGTTACGTATTGCTGACCTTTTGAACTACGCCATGGTTTGTTTAAGCTTTTGAAATTAGTTTTTTCTATCATATCTATTTTTTATTCTGTTCATTTTCCCATAGTTTGGTATTTTCAATTAGCGAAACAGTCCGCGATAAAATTTAAATTGAGAAAGTTCCGTAGGTAAAGTTACAGAATCAGAATATGCATTTATTATTATCATCATCATTCTACATTTCTGCACAGGTAGGGTTGAGTTTTGTTCTTATTTCTAACTTTCGATAAATCTATTCCTAACTTTGTTCAGAATAATCATACGAAATTTGTTCAAGCAAGTCATGGGTTTATATGAATATGTAACTACTTTAATTAAGAAGATAGAAGATCGAGCCAATAATGATAGAACACTGCTAACCAACATTGGCCAGTGTGTTACTTGAAACAAGAGTCCGCTGATCTGGCTGACCTTCATGGTGAACTACCCATGACCATAACGTGCAGGTCTTGAGTTAGCGTATCAATTTCATTGGTTATATTATCCTAGCAACAGTAAGTAGATCATACTGGATACCATGAACATTGGGAGATGAAATGTAGCTTAATCATTACTAGAGCAAAGGTCAAGTCCGCCTATCTACCTTGGTGCTTCAACATTTCGAGATTTCCCTGAAGGTAGTTTAGAAACAGCTGTTGTTCCGTTGGGAAATTTACTACATACTCGTGCGAGTATCTACTAACTATACATACACTTATTTCTAATACTAACTGCAACATGTGGAATTTATTACCTATTATTGAACATTAGCATTTCACGTAGGAGTCTCCAACTTTAGAAACTGGTATCAAATTACAAGAGTTCTTACATAGTCGTGCTCGTGCGAGTATCTACCAACTATACATACACTTATTTCTACTAACTGCAACGTGTGGAATTTATTACCTATTATTCAACATTAGCATTTCACATAGGAGTCTCCAACTTTAGAAACTGGTATCAAATTACAAGAGTTCTTAAGTTTGAAAATAGCAATTGAGTTTGCAAGGTGATAATTTATTTTATCTATTCTGTTCATTTTCCCATAGTTTGGTATTTTCAATTAGCGAAACAGTCCGCGATAAAATTTAAATTGAGAAAGTTCCGTAGATTTTGTGCATGTGTCTCAATCTCCAACCGTCATCTTTTGAAGACTGTTTTACACGCTGCATATCCAATGTGTCCCAAATTCACACATTCTGATTGCCCTAGATATGCTCCCATCGAATCTTTCACGTCTTCTTTTCCAGCGGCAACACGAGACATGTCTGAGGTTATATGACATGAAACGATGCTTTTTACTTAGCAGTTTCTCACACTTTTTTTCCTTTACTCCTTTTCTCCATCGGTGTCGTCTCCCGCGTTCATTGGAGTGACAGCTGTCAGAAAAAGATCGTGTGTGATGTTGTTCTTTAGGATGTTACCCTCCAACCTTGCCATATGTTGTATATTCCCTGTTAAAGTAGTAGACCTGGGTACTTATGTCTAGTAGGACTTTAGGAGACCTAGCTTTCTTTCCCTAAAATTCAACATCTAGTGTGCCGATGTGGACGCTTGATCTTTTAGGGTTTTGGTTGACAATTCTTGATCCATTTTCTTATTCTAATGAGGCCTTTGGTTAGGTTGCCACGCATAAAATCACTCTATCGCGTACTTATCCGAGTTGTCTATCATCCCATACCCCAGGGGTTCTTAACCTTTTAGAATTGGCGGACCACTATTGATAAACCAAAAATCTCGCGGACCACTTGAGATTATGTATGTATCATATTATCCTAGCAACAGTAAGTAGATCATACTGTATACCATGAACATTGGGAGATGAAATGTACCTTAATCATTACTAGAGCAAAGGTCAAGTCCGCCTATCTACCTTGGTGCTTCAACATTTCGAGATTTCCCTGAAGGTAGTTTAGAAACAGCTGTTAGAGTTCCGTTGGGAAATTTACTACATACTCGTGCGAGTATCTACTAACTATACATACATTTATTTTCTAATACTACCTAACTGCAACGTGTGGAATTTATTACCTATTATTGAACATTAGCATTTCACGTAGGAGTCTCCAACTTTAGAAACTGGTATCAAATTACAAGAGTTCTTAAGTTTGAAAATATCAATTGAGTTTGCAAGGTGATACTTTATTTTATCATTCTTACTTCCATAAAGTTAGTTCTTTCTATTACAAGAGATAGTAAAGTCGTTTCCCGGATTCCTAATATAGATTTACCGTTTTGGAACACTACTAAGTGAAATTACTAATGATAAGAGTATGTGAGTGAATTTCATGTAGGAAATAATAAAATTGCCGGTACATATACGGTTTAGGAGGTGTTAATTTTTTCGTCCAAGAATAAAATTATATGAATCCATGAGTTTTTTTCTTGGCATTTAAACATGTTTACTGGATGTAGAAATGTATCAGATTCAGTACTCCTCAATCCTCTACAAGTCTACAGCAAGAAGATAGTTTTGGGTCTCGTCCAGATATGAATATAAGGTATAGAAACGAAGATGGTGCCGTCATTGTTGTAAGATTCTGAGCTCCATGGAATTAAAGTGAATCTTCTGAAGTGCTCAATAGTGGTGTCCTGTTTACTTGTAGCATATTGGGCAAGTACGAGTACATTGTATTCGGTTATAATTTTACCTGGTGAGCCGAAGACGGATCTATCATTTAGATGGATGCCTCAGTATCATTGCTGATAAATTCTCCATGTGGGTTCCTTATGTGCCGCTTCCATTTTTGGTCCAGACTATTGCTCTGATGACTTGCAATATTTTCAGAGTCAAAGCAATGTTTTACAAACCAACTGTGTTGAGTAACTATTTCTTCAATGTTTAATTACTTTAACCGACATTGTTTCTTTGATTTGAACATAAAAAGCGCGATTTGTTGAAGGTACAATAAAACTACTAAAGACATTAGGAAGCTTCTTCAGTCAATAAAAACTTTCGTCTGAAAACACTGCGATTTGTTGAAGGTACAATAAAACTACTAAAGACATTAGAAAGCTTCTTCAGTCAATAAAAACTTTCGTCTGAAACACGAAATAATGCTATTCAAACCAAGGAGAACAAAAACTTTTTGAAATCTCAAGTAAACTAATTATTTTTTGAAAAGGGAAATTGCACAAAGAAATCCAAGAGTGAAGGGAGACGAGACAGTGAAAAATAGGTACCTAAATGAAAACAATGAAATGAGGTTAAAAGGACAAAGAGAATCAGACAAAGGTGTCCAAAAACAAGCAAGAAATATGCTGAGAAGAAGAGGACAATTTAAAATCAACTCGAATTGGAGATGAAAGAATGAGACGAACAAAGACACATAGTAGGTGGTATATTATAATCAAATGAAATTTTTTGTTTAAAGACATGTCGGATCTCTGAACAGAATTCGCAAAGGTTACGATGAAATGACAAAGGTGAACCAGCGAAAGCGCTGCAGTTAAGTACTTTGTTACGTTCAAGCTCCAAGCCTCCAAGCAGCTACTGTTGTCCAAAAATAAGCAAGAAATATGCTGAGAAAGAAGAGGACAATTTAAAATCAACTCGAATTGAAGATGAAAGAATGAGACGAACAAAGACACATAGTAGGTGGTATATTATAAACAAATGAAATTTTTGTTTAAAGACATGTCGAATCTCTGAACAGAATTCGCAAAGGTTACGATGAAACGACAAAGGTGAACCAGCGAAAGCGCTGCAGTTAAGTACTTTGTTACGTTCAAGCTCCAAGCCTCCAAGCAGCTACTGTAGAAGACTTAAATGGATCTGCAGGCAAGCTTTGACTTTGCAATCTATGCATCGCAGAAACTACTAGTGTTACCTGAGGTTATAATTTTAATTATTATAACATGGTGCATAAATATAATTTCACCCTCCACTTCGTCTGGTACAACAATGGTGGTAATATGAACCGACTACATCGGGCGCGGGATTGCTTTGTGATTTATGACGCTACGATGTGTGATACTTCGCCTCCATTCCACTCAGTTTTCACGTACTTTTTTTTTTACCGGAAACTTTTCTCGCTACCACCTTCTGTTTTGAGCTCTCCTTTCCCTCTTTTCTATTTCTCTATCCCCTTGTACTTATGTCTTCTCGTCCTCTTTGCCTCAACATCGCTATTCTTTGTTTTTGCTTCTTCCGAGGAAAGGCAGTCACAGTGTACTCCTTGGTTTCCCAAATTTCTTTTCTGCTGAATATTCTCAAAAGCAAAGTGCAAATTTCCGACATGTGTTACTGTAGTGTGAGCTGAGGACAAACACTAATAACCCGCACAGGATGATGGTCTGAAGTTCAAAGGTGTTTTTGTTTGTATTGTTTCCGCAAAAATAAATGCTTTGATTGCTCTTTAAAAACGCATTTGATTCTAGTTATTGTGTCATTGCCATCACCACATTTATGCAGGATGAAAAATGTTCCGCTCAGCGTTTCTTCTATTTACACAATTTATCGTGTGTTTCATGTTCTAATCATGATTTCCGTGTATACGTAACATCCACCTGCATCACATGTGTAGCAACGAGTATTTCAACAAGAGGGGAACGGCAGAAACCGGAAACTTTTCTCGCTACCACCTTCTGTTTTGAGCTCTCCTTTCCCTCTTTTCTATTTCTCTATCCCCTTGTACTCATGTCTTCTCGTCCTCTTTGCCTCAACATCGCTATTCTTAGTTTTTGCTTCTTCCGAGGAAAGGCAGTCAGACAGTGTACTCCATGGTTTCCCAAATTTCTTTTCTGCTGAATATTCTCAAAAGCAAAGTGTAAATTTCCGACATGTGTTACTGTAGTGTGAGCTGACAAACACTAATAACCCGCACAGGATGATGGTCTGAAGTTCAAAGGTGTTTTTGTTTGTATTGTTTTCCGCAAAAATAAATGCTTTGATTGCTCTTTAACACATTTGATTCTAGTTATTGTGTCATTGCCATCACCACATTTATGCAGGATGTAAAATGTTCCGCTCAGCGTTTCTTCTATTTACACAATTTATCGTGTGTTTCAAGTTCTAATCATGATTTCCGTGTATACGTAACATCCACCTGCATCACATGTGTAGCAACGAGTATTTCAACAAGAGGGGAACGGCAAAAAAATCTTTGAAAATTTTATAGTACGCGTGTTCCGCCACCTACATCAACACATCAGTGAAAATAGGAGTTTGAGGAACAGAAATTCCTCGCAGTGTGCCTCCAGTTCCAATTACAAAAAGATCCTCTCCTTTTTCCAGTCTAACACAATCTTTTTTTTTTTGCTTTTGACTACAAGGTCATTCGCGCCCTTGGCTCCTTTGAAATCAATAATATGTCTTCGTTGTTTCAAAACCAAACTATTATAAATGGTCTAGTTGTCCATGATGAAACAAGGCCTCGTAAACTTAAGTAGGTATAGTTTTATAGTTTTGTTGGTCCTAGGCCTCTAGAAACCAATTAATGATGGACATTGGACACATGGCACGCTTATCTGGACTAAAGTTATCTGCCTTGACCATTAAACTTAAGAAGGTATAGTTTTATAGTTTTGTTGGTCCTAGGCCTCTAGAAACCAATTAATGATGGACATTAGACACATGGCACGCTTATCTGGACTAAAGTTATCTGCCTTGACCAGTTTTGATGAGATTGGAACAGCAGATAAGTACCTACTGTACCTCCTACCTACCTGTATTCCGAAGACTTTGAATGATCAAATGATTATCAATAGGTACTTAACACAGGTACATCAATAGGTGCCAACATAATACGTACCTATGAGAGAGAAACAATCAGAATTTATACTAACGGACGGACGCCCAAAATTGGGTTGCCAAAACAATAGTAGTTGACACTTGAATTTTAACACTTTAAGTGCTTACAGTAATTGTTTTCAAGACTTTGTAAAGCGTTCAATACTGTGTACGATGTATAAAACAAGGCCTCGTAAACTTAAGAAGGTATAGTTTTATAGTTCTGTTGGTCCTAGGCCTCTAGAAACCAATTAATGATGGACATTGGACACATGGCACGCTTATCTGGACTAAAGTTATCTGCCTTGACCAGTTTTGATGAGATTGGAACAGTAGATAAGTACTGTACCTCCTACCTACCTGTATTTCGAAGACTTTGAATGATCAAATGATTATCAATAGGTACTTAACACAGGTACATCAATAGGTGCCAACATAATACGTATGAGAGAGAAACAATCAGAATTTATACCTACTAACGGACGGACGCCCAAAATTGGGTTGCCAAAACAATAATAGTTGACACTTGAATTTTAACACTTTAAGTGCTTACAGTAATTGTTTTCAAGACTTTGTAAAGCGTTCAATACTGTGTACGATGTATGTTCAACTTTAAATTGAACAAGACATGACCTCAATAAATTGGAGAACATGAAAGTTCCGAAAGTGCTCTTGTTATCAATTAAAAGTTTGGGATTGTTTGGTAAACTGGTGATATTTGACGAACAATGGAACTTGTTCTGAGACCTGATCCAAAGACGGACACCGTCCTCTAGACTTAAATTCTATTTCGATCATTTCAAATGAACATCGGGGGCACATGACATTCAAAATCGAGCCCCTTTTAAAATAAATTTATTAAAAATCGAATGAACATCGAAAATCATCGACCTACATAATATGTAATTATGTATGATGAGTTTTCTGATAGGTACATATTGGAAACAGATTCGTTGTTGATTTGACATGGCCATTTTCTATCGACATGGCTTGCAGGATTAACCTCAGTGCTTTCAGAACTGTATTCTATGACACGTCACACATGTGATTCGCAACTTAATTTTACAAGTCATATACATCTATCTTTATTTTCTCCATGTTTTAATTATGTACCCAATTCAGTCAAGCAGCAAGAAAAAATGGTCTGTCCCGTCCGTACGTATCATGTCAGAGAAAAGTTGGGGGGAGTCGAAGTACCCACTTGCGTAAATTTTGTTTCCAAACTTTCGAAGCATTTTCCTTGTTTGTCGCTTTCTCCTACACTCATGGAGATCCTTGTATAAACGCAACTTTGACTCGAAAGCTCAAAAACTTTTTTCATCTTTAGAGACTCATGTTTATTGACACTTAGCATGCAATATGGAGACAAATAAATATCATATTTGTCATACAACACCATATTTGGCGAATGGCAACACATACGAGTATGTACGCACTTGAGAACACCAAATGTGTCTCCGATCCAAATACGGACACCGTCCTCTAGACTTAAATTCTATTTCGATCATTTCGAATGAACATCGAATATCATCGACCTACATAATATGTAATTATGTATGATGGGTTTTCTGATAGGTAAATATTGGAAACAGATTCGTTGTTGATTTGACATGGCCATTTTCTATCGACATGGCTTGCAGGATTAACCTTAGTGCTTTCAGAACTGTATTCTATGACACATGTCACACATGTGATTCGCAACTTAATTTTACAAGTCATATACATCTATTTTTATTTTCTCCATGTTTTATTTATGTACCCAAATCAGTCAAGCAGCAAGAAAAAATGGTCTGTCCCGTCCGTACGTATCATGTCAGAGGAAAGTTGGGGGGAGTCGAAGTACCCACTTGCGTAAATTTCGTTTCCAAACTTTGGCAAAAGTAGCGAAGCATTTTCCTTGTTTGTCGCTTTCTCCTACACTCATGGAGATCCTTGTATAAACGCAACTTTGACTCGAAAGCTCAAAAACTTTTATGAGAACTTTTTTCTTCATTCTTTCAAAAAATGTGACTTGCCTAAGAAATGAAAGTTTGTTCTTGACAAATGACGATTTTGTTGTACCTTTTCTCCCTGAAGCCTTCAAACTCTGCTTTATAAGCCCAAACTAATAACTTTTAGCTTAGGGTCATCAAAACTTATTCTTGGAGAGAGAGAGAGAGAGAGAGAGAGAGAGAGAGAGGGAGGGAGAGAGAGAGAGAGCTGGGTGAGCAAGGAAGGGTTAATAATATAAAAGGAGTTTGAAAGAGGAACTTTCTTTTCTTTATGAACTTTTGTGTGACAAGCAGATGGGATTTATTTTGTGACCTTCTGTTTGGACATGTGTGATTTTGAATGCTAAGAGAGTGAGAAATGTAACTAATGAAATGTCAGCAAAATGAACAAAGGATTGCTTATTTTCTGGTAGACCACCAACTTGGATTACATTTTTGAATTTTCCCTTGGAGAACGCGTGTTTCAGATCTACCTGAACATAAATTTTACATTTTACACCCGTGGGTCTGGAAAAAAGGATGTTTTCTCTCCAACCTCCTCGAACTCAAAGAGAAGAGAATACAGCAAAAATAAACAGAAAACTTTTTTGTAGGGTTTCTTTTTCCACAATGGAAACAAAATCCTCTCCTCTTCCTCCTAATTTACGGAATAGGGAGCTTAAAGTGCTTAGCCATTTAACATTTTTTCTCCCTAACAAGCTGAAAATATATTGGACGCAGCATTTTAATGTGTTTGTAATTGCCTCAAGTGCGTTATTCTTCTGACAGGTACGATCTGTCTTGTAAGCACCTCTCTGCTTCTGCCTCTGCCTACCGAAAATATGTTTTCATGGTGGTTTTTTTTCCGCCGAAATGAGCCATAGGTGGTAATTTCTAGATATGTATTTACTGTGTTTCGTGTACTCCTCAGTTCGCAGTTCTAATTTCCTTAAACGTATTTACTCGTACATGTGTATCTATGGCAAACAGTAATGATAATTAAGGTAGTATGTAATGTCATTTTCTGTTGCCTTATTCCAATGAGTTTAGTTTCAAACAAAGTTTGTGTACAATTGTACATTACTACGATACTTGTGTATCTATGGCAAACAGTAATGAATGTAATGTCATTTTCTGTTGCCTTATTCCAATGAGTTTAGTTTCAAACAAAGTTTGTGTACAATTGTACATTACTACGATACTTACAGCACAGGACACCTATTTGAGGTAATTTGAAAACAAACTTCTCAAATAACTGTTAAAAAATAAAATGTATCTATGGCAAACAGTAATGATAATTAAGTATGTAATGTCATTTTCTGTTGCCTTATTCCAATGAGTTTAGTTTCAAACAAAGTTTGTGTACAATTGTACATTACTACGATACTTACAGCACAGGACACCTATTTGAGGTAATTTGAAAACAAACTTCTCAAATAACTGTTAAAAAATAAAAAAATGGAAAAGAACAAAGTAATAAAAAGAAAATATCTGTAGATGTACTTGGTGCATCAACTTTGTTGAAAATCTTTCCTTTAATAAAAAAATGGAAAAGAACAAAGTAATAAAAAGAAAATATCTGTAGATGTACTTGGTGCATCAACTTTGTTGAAAATCTTTCCTTTAAAACTCACAAAATGATCTCTCCCTCCCACCCCTTTTCTCTGTTTTCTTTCGTTTCCCTATTCCTTCCTCTTATTCGGATAATGGAAAAGAACAAAGTAATAAAAAGAAAATATCTGTAGATGTACTTGGTGCATCAACTTTGTTGAAAATTTTTCCTTTAAAACTCACAAAATGATCTCTCCCTCCCACCCCTTTTCTCTGTTTTCTTTCGTTTCCCTATTCCTTCCTCTTATTCGGATATACATTCCTCTACTTTTACTTCTATTATTTACTGTCTGGATAAGGAAAAACAAAAGTTTGATAATAAAAGGAAAATATACTTACATTTCCTCTCTATCCTCGTATTATTGTACGGAAAACAGCAAAAACTATCCTGGTGAAATGAAAACATACTGCTCAACTAGAAGTACAATAATACCTATTAATATTACAGGGTGGTCTACTTGACATGGAGTTATCAATTTCATCATAGGTTAAAATGTAGAGAATTAGAGATTGTTCTGAGCTGTCCAAATAAAAGTCCAAGTTAGTCTAAGGCCCTCCATACACGGTCCAGACTATGACTTGCAATATTTTCAGAGTCAGCAATGTTTTACAATCCAACTGTGTTGAGTAACTATTTCTTCAATGTTTAATTACTTTAACCGACATTGTTTCTTTGATTTGAACATAAAAAAGCGCGATTTGTTGAAGGTACAATAAAACTACTAAAGACATTAGGAAGCTTCTTCAGTCAATAAAAACTTTCGTCTGAAAACACGAAATAATGCTATTCAAACCAAGGAGAACAAAAACTTTTTGAAATCTCTAGTAAACTAATTATTTTTTGAAAAGGGAAATTGCACAAAGAAATCCAAGAGTGAAGGGAGACGAGACAGTGAAAAATAGGTACCTAAATGAAAACAATGAAATGAGGTTAAAAGGACAAAGAGAATCAGACAAAGGTGTCCAAAAACAAGCAAGAAATATGCTGAGAAGAAGAGGACAATTTAAAATCAACTCGAATTGGAGATGAAAGAATGAGACGAACAAAGACACATAGTAGGTGGTATATTATAATCAAATGAAATTTTTTGTTTAAAGACATGTCGGATCTCTGAACAGAATTCGCAAAGGTTACGATGAAATGACAAAGGTGAACCAGCGAAAGCGCTGCAGTTAAGTACTTTGTTACGTTCAAGCTCCAAGCCTCCAAGCAGCTACTGTAGAAGACTTAAATGGATCTGCAGGCAGGCTTTGACTTTGCAATCTATGCATCGTAGAAACTACTAGTGTTACCTGAGGTTATAATTTTAATTATTATAACATGGTGCATAAATATAATTTCACCCTCCACTTCGTCTGGTACACAACGGTTGCGATCACTAGCCGAAGTGTAGAACTGTTGTCTCGGGCCCACTTTCTACTTTATGAACATTCATACTATTTCCTGTCTGTTTTGGACCAAGGACGGATTATATCGTTTTGGTGCGCCCTATCTTTATCATTTGGACAAGGAGCAGGACTGTATTCTCTTGGTGTCCCATATCTTTATATATTGGACTAGGAGCAGGACTGTATTAGCGATTTTTTGCAACCAAAATGAGCGTCCTTTTAACTGAACTCCTTTACGTTATTGGACGAAAACTCTGTTCTGCGCATGTGCAGAAACGAGGTAAATTACGTTACAGACTACAGAGCTTAGTTAACGGGACGCTAATTTTGCAAAAATTCGCTATTATCTTGAACCACACTGTCTTTGATTAACTTTCATATCTGAACTACTCGACTGTTGAACTTTCCTTCGCTGTTTATTCCACCTTATTTCGACCAGAAATTTGGACAAGGAGCAGGACTGTATTCTCTTGGTGTCCCTTATCTTTATATTTTGGACTAGGAGCAGGACTGTATTAGCGAGTTTTTGCAACCAAAATGAGCATCCTTTTAACTGAACTCTTTTACGTTATTGGACGAAAACTCTGTTCTGCGCATGTGCAGAAACGAGGTAAATTACGTTACAGACTACAGAGCTTAGTTAACGGGACGCTAATTTCGCAAAAACTCGCTATTATCTTGGACCACACTGTCTTTGATTAACTTTCATATCTGAACTACTCGACTGTTGAACTTTCCTTCGCTGTTTATTCCACCTTATTTCGACCAGAGGAATCTCATTCTAAAGTTGAAACCAGTGCGGTGACCCTTTATCTTCTTTGCGGTTTCTTCAGAGAAAATTTCACTACTTTAGACATTTTTTACATACAAACTATACAAAAGATTCATAGATGTTTAAAGAATATTACTTACTTTTTCCTGCATTTTTACTTTCCTTTTATTTTACCGTATGTCATTCGTAGTACCTATCTACCGTCTACTTATAGGTATAGTTACTTTCATACATATTTGTTTGCTATATGATATGTATGATCATTTCAAATATGACTCTCATAAAAATATCTTTCTCCTTATTTTCAAATTCTCTTGTTTTCTCTCTCCCTCCTGTTCTCAGACGTCTTTACTTTTTTTGTCTCCGGTTTTCTCTTTCCTTTCTCCCCTTCCACGTCTTCTTTCTCCTTTTCCCCTCTTCCTTTTCCTTCCTTTTGTCTTTTCCTTCCTCGTGACATTTCTGGTACGTGATGAACCACATTTTTGATGTGAATAAAAAACAGGAAAATATACATAATAATATGTACATGCATTATACCTCTAACCAAATAAAAATGTCGTCTAGCAGAACGTGAAATGCTCCCTCTTTTACCTTAGCTCCATTTTTCCCCCCACTCGCGACACAATATACATGTTTTCGCACCTCAACACGTCTCCTCTTTGCACCCTCTATATTTCCTTCTCTTTGTTCCCTCTCTTTCCTTCCCTTTGCACCCTCTATTTTTCCTTCTCTTTGTTCCCTCTCTTTCCTTCCCTTTGCACTTTTTATTTTACCGTATGTTATTCGTAGTACCTATCTACCTGTCTACTTATAGGTATAGTTACTTTCATACATATTTGTTTGCTATATGATATGTATGATCATTTCAAATATGCTCTCATAAAAATATCTTTCTCCTTATTTTCAAATTCTCTTGTTTTCTCTTTTCTCTCTCCCTCCTGTTCTCAGACGTCTTTACTTTTTTCTGTCTCCGGCTTTGTCTTTCCTTCTTTCGGTTCCCTGTCTCCTTTTTCTCTTTCCGTCTTTCTCTCCTTCAATGTATTCTTTCTCCAACTCCCATTCTTTCTCCTTTTCCCCTCTTCCTTTTCCTTCCTCGTGACATTTCTGGTACGTGATGAACCACATTTTTGATGTGAATAAAAAACAGGAAAATATACATAATAATATGTATCTACATGCATTATACCTCTAACCAAATAAAAATGTCGTCTAGCAGAACGTGAAATGCTTCCTCTTTTACCTTAGCCCTTAGCTCCATTTTTTCCCCCCCACTCGCGACACAATATACATGTTTTCTCACCTCAACACGTCTCCTCTTTGCACCCATTTTTCCTTCTCTTTGTTCCCTCTCTTTCCTTCCCTTTGCACCCTCTATTTTTCCTCTCCTTTTGCTCCCGCTGTTTTCCCGGCACGGAAAATTGACAGGAATAATTCAAGACACCACTTTATCTTGCAATCCGTGGGGGATCTCCTAGGTGTGGTTGAGGGCCCTTCCCTTTGCACCCTCTATTTTTCCTTCTCTTTATTCCCTCTCTTTCCTTCCCTTTGCACCCTCTATTTTTCCTTCTCTTTGTTCCCTCTCTTTCCTTCCCTTTGCACCCTCTATTTTTCCTTCTCTTTGTTCCCTCTCTTTCCTTCCCTTTGCACCCTCTATTTTTCCTTCTCTTTGTTCCCTCTCTTTCCTTCCCTTTGCACCCTCTATTTTTCCTTCTCTTTATTCCCTCTCTTTCCTTCCCTTTGTACCCTCTATTTTTCTTCCCCTTTTACCCTCTATTTTCCCGGCACGGAAAATTGACAGGAATAATTCAAGACACCACTTTATCTTGCAATCCGTGGGGGATCTCCTAGGTGTGGTTGAGGGGGGGCGTCCAACACTTGTACCTATAGGACGAAAGGGAGAGATAAATAAGAGATTAAAGAAAGAGTGAGAGCTCCGTACGATTCTAGAGAAAGATATCAGCTAATACAATGCTAGAAAGTAGAGAGAGAAAGAAGTGAAGAGAGAGAGAGAGAAAGGAAGAAAGAGGGAGATAGAAAGAAATGAAGAGAGAGAGAGAGAGAGAGAGAGAGAGAGAACGAAGAAATAAAAGGGTGAAAAGGCGGGAGATAATTTAGTTTTTAGATCAACTTACACTCCAGGGGAAAAACCTCAAGTAACTAACCGACACTATTTTACATACTTGCAAGAAAATAACAAGTAGTATAACATAGATGTGAACAAAGTTCCCACAACCTTATAGTTATGAAGGAATTAAAGGAAAGGCGGGAGATAATTTAGTTTTTAGATCAACACTCCAGGGGGAAAACCTCAAGTAACTAACCGACACTATACTTGCAAGAAAATAACAAGTACCTAGTATAACAACTATAACATAGATGTGAACAAAGTTCCCACAACCTTATAGTTTGCATATAAATGCCACATCCCCACACGTTCTTGTAGATTGAGGTCTTAATTACAATGTATAATATTGACTTTTGCTTACAGGGAGATGACGATAAAGAAAGATAGATAAATAATCTTTGTAATAATTACAAAATTATTACATTGAAGAGAAAAGCGAGCAATAGAACTGAGTGGAGAGCTGCAGACAAATCTTATTCGTGGACCACAGTTCGAGTTAATTTGATTCAAGGTAAATTTGGATTAAGCACTCTGATTAATTGATTTTATTTCATTTTGCAAATCAGATTGCTTAATTCAATTGTGGACCACAGTTCAGCTAGTTTCTAGTACAGCCTATTTTTAAGGGAGTTCCCCTATCAGCAAAGTAGGTGTCGTCCTAATAAACCTTAATATCATCATATTCTCTACAATATTTCCACATTTGTCATAAAGAAAGATGCAACATCTTGAATGCACAGGTGACTTTTATTTAGCTTCTACAAATTTTCCTGGATCAGCAATGGGGGAAAGCAGCTATTGCATCTGGAGCTACTAATTCGCTGCATATAATAAATTGATCCTCTACTGCCATCAGTAGAATGAAATCATTTATTTTAATAGCTTCTATCTATAACAAATAATTTATATCATTCACCTGTGCATTCAAAATCTCTCTCTTTCTGAAAGGAGGAAAAGATTATATTGAAGATAGAAAGAGAGGTATTTCATTTTGCAAATCAGATTGCTTAATTCAATTGTGGGCCACAGTTCAGCTAGTTTCTAGTACAGCCTATTTTTAAGGGAGTTCCCCTATCAGCAAAGTAGGTGTCGTCCTAATAAACCTTAATATCATCATATTTTCTACAATATTTCCACATTTTTCATAAAGAAAGATACAACATCTTGAATGCACAGGTGACTTTTATTTAGCTTCTACAAATTTTCCTGGATCAGCAATGGGGGAAAACAGCTATTGCATCTGGAGCTACTAATTCGCTGCATATAATAAATTGATCCTCTACTCTACTGCCACCAGTAGAATGAAATCATTTATTTTAATAGCTTCTATCTAAAACAAATAATTTATATCATTCACCTGTGCATTCAAAATCTCTCTCTTTCTGAAAGGAGGAAAAGATTATATTGAAGATAGAAAGAGAGAGGTGAAATCATATTGCGTGAAAAAAAGTAAATTACTTTTTCATTCAAAATCCACGGGTTGAAAAGAGAGAGAGAGAGAGAGAGAGAGAGAGAGAGAGAGAGAGAGAGAGAGAGAGAGAGAGAGAGAGAGAGAGAACAGAATAGATATCATAACATTCATAACATATATTTATTAGGTACCTATAGAAAAGGAACAAGTTATTATATTAATGTAGTTTTATAATATGTCTCTATTTTCCTCCTTGTTCTCTTTCTCCGTTTCTCCTTTTCTATCTCCTTTTTTCTTTCAATCTTTTCCTACCTCTCTCTCACTCCTCATTACTCTCCTCCCTCCCTTTCTACTTTCTTTTCCTCCTTTTCATCTTCTATTTCTTTCAATCTTTTCCAAACCTCATTCTCACCTCTCCCTTTTTTAGTCCGTCCTTCCTTTATTATTATTATTTTTACTTTCTATTACTACAGTATAGCGGAGCTATACTAGTAATGAAAGTATTGCAATCGGTCCAAATTTTCAAAATCGGCCCCATCCATATATCAACCAAAGTAATTGTTACTTAACCCTCATTTCGTGGAAAATGTTGAAAAGGTTGTGAACAAAATCCCCTCCCTCTCTTTCTACTTTCTTTTCCTCCTTTTCTCCCTTTCATCTTCTATTTCTTTCAATCTTTTCCAAACCTTATTCTCACCTCTCCCTTTTTTTTTCTTCTGTCTTCCTGTTTTTCTCTCTTCGTCACTCTCCTCCCTCCTTTTCTACTCTTTCTTCGATCAGCTCCCTTCCTCCTCTCTATTTCCTTCTTCTTCTTCTATCAGTGTTCCTGCTATATAGATAATAATCCCATCTTGTCTACGTATAAGAAAGAGCTGTAAAAAAGTACTATAAGAGAAAGTAAATATTTTCATTAATTTTTCCCTTTTCTTTCCGTCTTTGGCGTCTTTCTCTGTTTATTGCTCGTATTACTCTTTTTATCATAACAACTCTCTTTCATATTTTCTCTCTCTATATTAAATTATCTCCCTTTCTATCATGAGAATTATTCTAAGTCTATTAATGTCTTAGAATAATGCCGTTCCTGATAGTCTTTCTTCATTTTCTCTTTTACTATCTATTTATTAATTTTCTTTCTTGTCTTTCTTTTCCTTTGTTCCTTCCCCCTTTTCTCTACTTATACCTTCTTTTCTACTCTTTCTTCACCTCTTTCTCTTCTCTTTTCTTTGTTTATTAATTTCATTCTCAGTAATTATTCTAAGTCTATTAATGTCTTAGAATAATGCCGTTCCTGATAGTCTTTCTTCATTCTCTCTCATTTTCTCTTTTACTATCTATTTATTAATTTTCTTTCTTTTCTTTCTTTTCCTTTGTTCCTCCCCCCTTTTCTCTACTTATACCTTCTTTTCTACTCTTTCTTCACCTCTTTCTCTTCTCTTTTCTTTGTTTATTAATTTCATTCTCAGTATTTCTTCCTTTGTTCCTCTCCCCTATATTAACTCCTTGTATTTCAGCACCATTCAATAATATCATGGGATGGAAAATGTTGGACAGTCCGGCATTAGGTATTTGTGCTATAGGAAATATTGCTGTTGTCTTGTTCGAGAAATTTTCCTCAATAATACCGAGGTATTAGATTGTCCATCCTATTGGACAAAGGCTAGAAGAGAGGTTTGGAATGAGAGATAAAATACTGAGAACGAAAGAGAGAGGAAATGATTGAGAAAGAATTAAAGGTGGTGTGGGTGAGAGAAGGTCAGAAGGAGTTGTATTTCAGCACCATTCAATAATATCATGGGATGGAAAATGCTGGACAGTCCGGCATTAGGTATTTGTGCTATAGGAAATATTGCTTTTGTCTTGTTCGAGAAATTTTCCTCAATATTACCGAGGTATTAGATTGTCCATCCTATTGGACAAAGGCTAGAAGAGAGGTTTGAAATGAGAGATAAAATACTGAGAACGAAAGAGAGAGGAAATGATTGAGAAAGAATTAAAGGTGGTGTGGGTGAGAGAAGGTCAGAAGGAGATATTGTAGGTGTATAATTTTCTTTTGCTCTGACAACCAACTTTCAAAATCCAATAAATCCATCCATTTAAAACTCTTAAAGAGCAAACAAGTTATATTTGTTTGGGAACTTTATTATAACCGTTCCACACTCGAACTAAAATATCAAATCAAAATCAAGTCAAATTAAAGAGACTAAGCTATGATTAACTTTTAATCTTTGACCGTGGCCGGCCATTAGTCATTAATCCATCAACTGATGATTAATATTCAGTAGCTCCTCTAAACCAGCACATCAGTCTCTTAACTTAATACCTAATCTACCTGGTATAGCAATACAGTGACAAATTGATGTCATTATCTTAAATTGCTACACAGATTGGGTCATAATGTGATGCATGTATTCTCATTAGATAAACGCAGCTGATAATATACACAATGCATAGATTGTTGTGACTGATGATACTGTGATAGCATAGAAAGAGTAGCATACAGGGGGACGAAAATACTTTCGTTTCCCTAAAATGTGTTCAGAAAATTTCCGACCCAGTAAATTATATCTGAGGAAACTGACTAATGGAGCAAAATTAATCAGTGAAATCACTGATAATAAGTTAATAACTATTTCTAATAACATAATAACCAATTAGATTTAGGTATTGGAATTCTATATTTGGACGAAACACTTATAGGCAAGCGTAGGTATTGAAGAAAGCTACTGGAAAGACGTAGCTATATTGTGTACTGTCAGTACCCAACATCTAATAAATGTAACAACCAACTCCAAATCCTACTATTTATACAACCAATTAATGCACGTCACAATTGTCACACTATGTCACAGTTTTCGATGAGTTTGTTGTGTTCGATGTCCAGCCTCGTGAGAGTCTTGGTTCAAAATCGGCACCAAGACATTCTCTCTGATTTCTGAAAGGTATTGAAGAAAGCTACTGGAAAGACGTAGCTATATTGTGTACTGTCACTACCCAACATCTAATAAATGTAACAACCAACTCCAAATCCTACTATTTATATAACCAATTAATGCACGTCACAATTGTCACACTATGTCACAGATTGTCACAGTTTTCGATTAGTTTGTTGTGTTCGATGTCCAGCCTCGTGAGAGTCTTGGTTCAAAATCGGCACCAAGACATTCTCTCTGATTTCTGAAGACATCCTGTATGGATTGTGATGAACTTGTACTACGATGTATCACTTTATCACTAGACAGCGTATGTGATTCATCACATTTTCATCACATTGTATACACCTTGATCATGACAGACAGATGAGAGAATGTTGGTAATGATAATATAATGTTGATGACATACTTTGAAAAGAGCACCAATAAACATTAAATATATACATATTATATTTCTCATTCATTGACGACGCGAAATGTTACAAAGAAGATGTCCAACATACTCGTATACCTATACTAATGTTTCACGTTTAACATCCATTTGGTATTTTGAGACATAAAACATATTGATAAATTTTAAAGACGTTAAATAAACAATAGGAGATACAAATCAACAAAGTGTTATGTTTACAAACGAAACACATGTACATCAAACTATATAGCTTGTGTTTACATTACATGTACATAATTAATTGGCGTTTAAAGATGTGTTTCCGGAAGTTGTTTAAATTTATTTCGATTACGATTGTCTACAAAGTACACTACGTATCTCAGATGTGTTTCCGGAAGTTGTTTAAATTTATTTCGATTACGATTGTCTACAAAGTACACTACGTATCTACATAGTAATAGTAAATAGTATAACTACTGAAGGCTCCATTGAAAATTCAAGTTAGATATCGAGCAGACTGCAGAATCCATTTCCAAGTTATGTCACTACAAAGTGTATCAACAATGGAAGGATGCTTAGGCTTAGTAGGTAAGATATATCGTGCCTATATCTCGTTCGAACTTTTGTTTTATCCCTACAGCGTACTACAGTATATAGTACATTACATGTGTAGTACAATACAGAGGCATTTGTAGAATATTCCAAGTACCTACTACTTCTTCGAATACAAAATACATCTTATCATGCTTCAGGAGGCTCGAATTTCAGCCTAATGTAAAAGCTCTTAAAAATTCGAACAAGATGTTTGCCTATAAAACATCAAGTCGAACTCGTGGAAAAGCATTGAGAGGAAGATTGAGATGAAAGTGGTGCAAAGGATAAAAAGAAAAGGTGTTTGGGGGATAACAAATGATGCCAGTGAGCAAGGTGACACGATAAATATCCTTTGTTTTCAGTGTCAAATGATAGAAGGATGAGATACAATTGATCTGGATAGAGAAAGAAGGGAGAGAGGAAGTTAGGGAGAGAGAGAAAGGGAAGGGAACGGAGAAAAGGAAGAAGGAAAAGGAAGGAAAGATACAAGGAGGAGGAGAAGGGAGGGAAAGATACAAGGAGGAGGGAAAACGGAAGAAATGAAGAGATGGAAGGAGGAAAGAAAAGAGGGAGAAATAGAAGTTGACAAAGGAAAAGAACGTGTAGGTAGAAAGGAGGTAGGAAAGACAATGTTGAGAATGAGTAGGAAGTAGGAAGAAGATTTAGAGAAGGGAGTGGAAGAACAACATTTGCCTGTTTATTTCAAGAACAATGGAGTGCTTGGAAATTCAACTTTAATCTTAATGCCATTCGAATGTTGTTTTAAGAACATGAAAAATCGGAATACTTATGTATACCAACCTACCTTTAGAAGGAACGTGTAGGTAGAAAGGAGGTGGTAGGAAAGACAATGTTGAGAATGAGTAGGAAGAAGATTTAGAGAAGGGAGTGGAAGAACAACATTTGCCTGTTTATTTCAAGAACAATGGAGTGCTTGGAAATTCAACTTTAATCTTAATGCCATTCGAATGTTGTTTTAAGAACATGAAAAATCGGAATACTTATGTATACCAACCTACCTTTAGAAATACGTATCCTGTTATGCAGAAGGATACATTGCATTAAGTAAACGAATATGGCGAAAATAACTGTATTGTGAAATGGTTAAATAATTTTCAACAATTGCACAAGATTTTTCCTGGTACCTCATGTTTTACAAAAGCTGACTCAAAAAATGACCTAGAAGAAGAAGGTAAAAATATATTTTACATAACTGCCATCACTTTGATGGTTGTCCATGACCTACCTTTGCTTATACATCAACATCAGTAAAGTTGAATTAAAGGATTGTTTTTATTACCTAATTGTTTGATGATTGACGATGTGTTTTTCTAGGATACTTGTCTATGTCTAGGTCAGGTCAAAATGAACCTAGCTTTTACTTTAGGCTAAACGGATAAATTGCCAGAGTGGATTTTCATGTAGTCCGTATGGGATTTATGGGCGATAAAATCTAGATACTAGACAATCTGGAAGATAAATTTTGCGATAATAACCAATTAGATTTAGGTATTGGAATTCTATATTTGGACGAATCACTTATAGGGAAGCGTAGGTATAGAAGAAATCTACTGGAAAGACGTGGCTATATAGTGTACTGTCAATACCCAATATCTATAATAAATGTAACCCAACTCCAAATCCTACTATTTATACAACCAATTAATGCACGTCACACTATGTCACAGGTTGTCACAATTTTCGATGAGTTTGTTGTGTTCGATGTCCAGCCTCGTGAGAGTCTTGGTTCAAAATCGGCACCAAGACATTCTCTCTGATTTCTGAACGAGACGTGCTTTGAAATAGGGACGTGATTTTCTTGAGTTAAGAATAAGTTCCAATTGTTGCTCATAGTTCTGTTCCCGTCCTCGTTTCTATTAGATACACATTTGGATTTAATTCAGTTTCCCCGAGTATCTCAAAGTCCGTTTTGTGTACCTCTGGGATCTGAGCACTCACACACGATGTTTTCCCCAAACTCAGGAAAATTTCAGGAGGAACATACCCACATCATGCTATGTCTAAGAGTTTCTCTAATCGACTTTTATCAAACAAAGTTTGAACAAACAAAATAAAACCGACGTCACATCACTGGCGAAGCTGATTGCTCCCGACTATAAAACATCTCATCACGATAAACTTGCAAAGTTCGCAGTATGAAGAAAGGCGAGCAGATGACCCTTGAAATGTGCGGAGAGATAAGAAGTAACCGACGTCAGATCACTGGCGAAGCTGATTGCTCCCGACTACAAAACATCTCATCACGATAAACTTGCAAAGTTCGCAGTATGAAGAAAGGCGAGCAGATGACCCTTGAAATACGCGGAGAGATAAGAAGATAATGACCATTTCCTGACCTCTCCCCTACCCTTTGACCTTTCCTATTGTACTCTCTCAACAATAGCATTCACAGTTAATAGAGTGGTATATGAGAGGGCGGATAGGAGGGAGACGGACGGCGGAAATAGGGAGAGAATGAGGGGCGGGAGTGAATCGGGGAGAGACTCCGGTGAAATGGCCATTGAAAGGAAAATAATGAAAAATGTATTGCCATCAATATAAAATAGATTTTTTTCGATGCCTCTCTCTATCTCTCTCTCTCCTCCCCTTCTCTGCTCTGTCCCTCCGGGCCATTTTAAGTTTAACACCTATCTCTCCCTCCCCTTCCTCTCTCTCTCTCTCTCACGTCTCTCGTCCTTTTTCAGTCTATCACAGAAGAGTCTGTTCAAGGGTTTCACACCTCTCTCCCTTTCCCTTTCTCTCTTTGTCGTTTTCTTTTCTCTATCACAGAGGAATCTAGAGGTAAAGGATCTGGACCTATGTATATCATAAAGAGTTATGTAATGACAATACAATGGTGGTTGATGTTTAATGTCTAGTAAACAAGGACTGTAAAATTACACACTAATACAACATGAAAATACAGGATACTTTTTACACATTAATGCATAGAAAGCAAGTACGTTTATCTATGTTTTATGTGGAATGAAGAGGAAAACATTACGGACATGTGGAAAGGAAGAGGAAAAAGTACGAAAAAACAAATGCCCTGTACCTGAAAAATAAACCAGTTAATCTTACCTATACCAGCTGTGTAGGTAGTGAAAATGGGCCAACTTTGTGTTGTAGAATATTTTCACAGGTGTTTTAGTGTGAAAAGCCTTGAGAAAATCGAAAACAATCGCACTGACACCTGTTGTAGTTGTATGACGTGATAACGATATGTTATTGATAACAGATATATTTGTGAAGGAAGTCACAGCATCCTGTCGATAAAACTCAGGTAATTTGGCAATGATTAGTGAAGCTTCACGGACTCGCTATAATCTGGGAATTATTGGAATTACATCTTTTCTAGGTAGGCATGTAAGTACATAAGTTGCATAACGCCTACGAGTAATTTTAAATACGAAAGGTTTTAGTTTTCTTTTCCTATTAAGATTGGTAATTAGACTGATTATTTACCCTCATTCGGTACCCAGGCTTTCAGTGATACCATTAATTGTGATGTTACTTACGATTTGTTCTATTCTTAATTTCCAGTGTTTCTATGATCTACCAATGTCTTCAAAGCTTGGTTACAATGACGTGAACTCTTCTTTCTAGTGGTAAGTACTTTTGCTTTCTTAATGCTCTTAGGAGAAGCAGGAATTGTTAAGCCTTTCTCCTATAAGTGGAAGAAACTAAAACATTTTTAGTATAATGGATATACCTCATGCCCCAGGACTTGGACCGAAAAATTAAGTCCTTTTGTTCATTCGTCGTGCTTTGATGTAAAAAAATCACTTAAACCTCTCTGTAAAATTGGAGTGCTTTTGGAAAATACCCAAGTCCTGAGGATCGTTCATTCTTTTGAGCTTCTTTCACAAATCCGAGTGCCTTTGTTTATTGTCTTTTTTTATGCGGTCAAATGCCTTTTCCAAGTCTATGAGTGTCTTTGGAAGAAATAGTAGTATCTTTTTTTTTAGAACTCACTCACTTTTTATACATCTCATCAAATTGACGATGATACCCTGTATACATATTGAGATGTCTTATAGTCGAGAGGTCTCTTGTAGGATGGGTGGGTGGGTTTCCAATGTTTATTTTCGTGGTTGCTTAACTCTTGTGGCACTCCTGACTTCAAGTGGGCACTTGATGGCGTAGGCAGCCGGTCTGTGTAGTCTTGTATTTGTCTTAGTTCTATTTTGAGATGACCTTAAGTATCTTCATGAATATTCAGCAAATCTCATCTTGATTTCGGTTGGAATATACTCGCGATATTGGGTTGTGAAAAAAAATGAACTTGAGATATATCTGGATATCTTTTTTTTTTCTTTCTATTATTATTTTATTTTTTACTCCCGATATTCTTTATTTTGCTGTGTATGATTTTAAGTGGTATACCCACGAGGTCTGGAGTATCTAAAGAGATTATGAACTCCAGAGATTTTAGCAGCTATTTTTCTTCAGACAAGTTTTCGCCTACATGAACTTGGAGTATCCTTGACTTGAGTAGGTATAAACAGTAACCAGTCTCTATTTATCAACTTATGTGTTCCATGATTTATAGCTGATTGTCTATTTAGAGATTTAGACTGTCAGCTCAGAATCAGAAATGACTCTAAAAAATGAAATTTGTACTATGTATTTTGATTCAATTGAATGTTGCACATTGCATATCTAAAGTTTTTCCGGGCTGTCACAGAAATTGAAATGCTTGGTTTCAAATAATTCAAATGCTTGTGGTGTCTAATTATTAATTACTGGTGGGTGGTTGACCTGTCCTTTGTACGGGACCACCACATACACACACCACACAAACAAACAACACGGGCAGACAAACAAAGGAAAATCATAAAGTTTAAACTCAGTTCGTTCATTCAATTTTCACTTTCCGTTTCTTTTATTTATCCAGGCATCTCTGTGGGTAAAATAGAAAGTAAAAATATTAAGTACCTACGTGATAAAATTGATAAATAATAAATACCTACCTAAAACTAATTTTGTAGGTACCTACCAACCTTTTTCAACATTCCCTTTCATTTTCAAAGCACGCCATTTTTGGTCTCTTTTACGATTTTGTAAAAAAAAAGGTCATACCAGGAATTCATTTCACACAGTATTACGAGTTTTCTCGTACATATCAGTATTATTGTACCATGTAGCTCTAGATTACGATGATATAATGACCAGTGCTTTGCGAAGCGGGAATGCGTGGGTACAAAAGAAAACATCTGAGATAGGTACATAAAAAAATAATAATACTTAATAATAGCCAAATACCTACATAAAATGACGTATTCTATGAAAGCGCTTTATTCTTCGTAGCCGTTTGATTACTTTTCCCCAAAATAAACAACGTAAAAACTCATCACATCCCTTACAATGAAAAGTGTAAAATGTTTGTACAGTATATAAATTAGCTATGGTTGAGGAACGTCTACTATTGTGTGAAAGTGCCTATACATAAAATCAATATTCGGGGCAATCGGTGCTGGAATTCCATATTCGATACATAGATAAGGTGGGCAACTGGACATACTATGTACCTAATACGACATAAAGGACAGGGTTTATACGCGACCTGGAAAACCCGGAAAAGTCATGGAATCTGAAAATCGGTCAAAAAGTCATGGAAAAGTAGTCATGGAAAATCGTGAAAGTTTGAAGAAAACCTGGAAAAGTCATGGAATTTGCCACCCGGTCAAAATTTAAAAATGTTCAAATTAAATATCAAGTTTTTCGGAAAAACGGCCTGCGGCACATTCTCCCTCATATTCCTTGACGTTCTGCATATTGCATATTTTATTTAAATGAAGGGGTAATCTTACTGATTTTTAAGAACCTCTGCCCCCCTAATTATCTGGAAAACTCGTGCAAATTTTCTGGAAAAGTCATGGAATTTCATTTCGGGAAGAGCGTATAAACTATAAACCCTGCAGGAATACAGACAGGTACATAATACTAACCAGGGTAGAGGTCCATTTTCCTTTCGCGATTTCGGCTCTTCTGAAGGTCGTTTCCCTTCTTTTGGTGTGATAACACTTGAGAAACCATAAGAAATCTAAATCGGAATCAGTTCCGAAAGGAAAATACAACTCAATCGTTCTCAGGAAGAAGGGCCTTTTTTAGTTATTAGGAAGAGGAGAGAGAGAGAAAGAGAGAGTGTGAGAGAGACAAAGAGAGAGTGAGAGAGGAGAGAGAGAGACAAAGAGAGTGATAAAGGAGAGAGGAGAGAGAGAGACAGAGTAAGAAAGGAGAGAGAGAGAGGGGGAGAGAGTTGTTGAATAATAAAGAGTTCAATGGTGTGAAAGGAAGAGAGAGAGAGAGAGAAGAGTTATCGACAGTAAAAGATAAGTTGAAAACATAAATAAGGTGGAAGAATGAAAAGTTAAGAGAGAGCGAGAGAGCGATTGTGTGTGTGAGAGAGAGAGAACGGAAAAAGAACCCCATTAGAAACTGATATCAGAAGAAGGGAAAAAAATTAAATATTCCCAAATGTTTTTAACTACGTGGTTAAATAATTATGAAAAAATATTTTTAATCTCAAACTCTTAAACAAAATTATACAAATAGAAATCATAATCGCATGAATAAAATTACACAAACATAACTTACACTCAGCAAAAAGCTGCGCTGATAAGTTTTGTGAAGTTTAGCACCCATAGATAACAAAATCTAGGAAGAGGTGGAAGAGAATACGGATGAGGAGGAGAAGGAAGATGAAAAGGAGGAGGAGAAGGAAGTAGAGGATTGCTGAAGCAGAATAATAGATTTTTTTATCAGACACAAATGCGAATTTTTTATTTCCACATGATGTTTGGAACTTTTTCTATGCCGTTTTCAGGCAATTTATTTTTCATCTACTTCTTCGAATACAAAATACATCTTATCATGCTTCAGGAGGCTCGAATTTCAGCCTAATGTAAAAGCTCTCAAAAAATTCGAACGAGATGTTTGCCTATAAAACATCAAGTCGAACTCGTGGAAAAGCATTGAGAGGAAGATTGAGATAAAAGTGGTGCGAAGGATAAAAAGAAAAGGTGTTTGGGGGATAACAAATGATGCCAGTGAGCAAGTTGACACGATAAATATCCTTTGTTTTCAGTGTCAAATGATAGAAGGATGAGATACAATTGATCTGGATAGAGAAAGAAGGGAGAGAGGAAGTTAAGGAGAGAGAGAAAGGGAAGGGAACGGAGAAAAGGAAGAAGGAAAAGGAAGGAAAGATACAAGGAGGAGGAGGAGAAGGGAGGGAAAGATACAAGGAGGAGGGAAAACGGAAGAAATGAAGAGATGGAAGGAGGAAAGAAAAGAGGGAGAAATAGAAGTTGACAAAGGAAAGGAACGTGTAGGTAGAAAGGAGGTGGTAGGAAAGACAATGTTGAGAATGAGTAGGAAGAAGATTTAGAGAAGGGAGTGGAAGAACAACATTTGCCTGTTTATTTCAAGAACAATGGAGTGCTTGGAAATTCAACTTTAATCTTAATGCCATTCGAATGTTGTTTTAAGAACATGAAAAATCGGAATACTTATGTATACCAACCTACCTTTAGAAATACGTATCCTGTTATGCAGAAGGATACATTGCATTAAGTAAACGAATATGGCGAAAATAACTGTATTGTGAAATGGTTAAATAATTTTCAATATTTGCACAAGATTTTTCCTGGTACCTAATGTTTTACAAAAGCTGACTCAAAAAGTGACCTAGAAGAAGAAGGTAAAAATATATGTATTTTACATAACTACCATCACTTTGATGGTTGCCCATGACCTACCTTTGCTTATGCATCAACATCAGTAAAGTTGAATTAAAGGATTGTTTTTATTACCTAATTGTTTGATGATTGACGATGTGTTTTTCTAGGATACTTGTCTATGTCTAGGTCAGGTCAAAATGAACCTAGCTTTTAGGCTAAACGGATAAATTGCCAGAGTGGATTTTCATGTAGTCCGTATGGGATTTATGGGCGATAAAATCTAGATACTAGACAATCTGGGAGATAAATTTTGCGCTAAATACACCCGAAAATATACTGCTGAAACGAATACAGCGTGTTGCTGAAACCGCTATTCCGTAGTCAAATCAATTCATCGAGGGGCATTGAAGCAGAAAAAACGTTACACCCTGTATAAATTTAATGTGTTTTATTTGCTAATTCCTTTTTCACGAATGTTCCTCCTCCCCTTCTCTTTATTCAACACTCAGCATTTCTTTCTGTCTTCCCTCTTTATAATCTCTTTCTCACACTCAAACACTTATTTTCTCAGTTTGCCTTGTTACCTTTCTTATTTTCTCAGTTTTCTCCTTTCTCTCCTCCTGTATTTCAGTCTCTTTCACTTTTCTCATTTGTACTCTCCCTTTCTCCATACATCTCTTGTCACAAGTCTAACTTTTCCTCTCCTCTCATCCGCTCTTTTCCTTTTTACAACAGTTTTATTAACCGTTTATTTAGAACTCTCCTCTTTGTTCTCCCGTTTCACTCTTTCCCTTTCCTGCTCTTTCTTTTGCCCACAAATCCTTTCCTCTCGGTCCCTTCTCTTCCCATTTCCCTGTCTCTTTATTTCCCTCTCCTAGCGTTCCTTCTCTTTCTCCTCCCCGCTAGGACTAACACGATTAGGTGTTCATTTATTATCCCCTTCCCTGCGCCCTGCTCCCTCAGTCTCGGAAATGTCTTGTATTCCTCTTGGTGCCCTCTCGAGATGAAGTTAAATGAATTAGTTGTCTATTTAGCGAGGCAGCGAGGAGTGTTTAATTAATGAAATCGGCGAAGGATTCATGCGCCCTTTTGCAAGACTTTGGATGTTGATTTCAGTAGGCATTTTTTGGTAGGATGGAAGTGTGAGAGGCCTTGTTTCATGAAGTTAAAGAGTTATAAGACTTGTAAGTTATAACAAAATAAAAGTCGAAAGTTGATTGTGTTCTGATGAGTTCTGACACTTTTGTAGTTGGGCTGAAAGTTCAGTGGGATGGAAGTGTGAGAGGCCTTGTTTCATGAAGTTAAAGAGTTACAAGACTTGTAAGTTATAACAAAATAAAAGTCGAAAGTTGATTGTGTTCTGATGAGTTCTGACACTTTTGTAGTTGGGCTGAAAGTTCAATGGGATGGAAGTGTGAGAGGCCTTGTTTCATGAAGTTAAAGAGTTGACTTGTAAGTTACAACAAAATAAAAGTCGAAAGTTGTTTATGTTCTGATGAGTTCTGACACTTTTGTAGTTGGGCTGAAAGTTCAATTTTTTACCATCGAGTTTAGGAGGTAGCACTCACATTGCCCCGTTTTCTCGCTCTCTTTGTCTCCCTCCTCTTTCCCCATTTATTATTATTAAATTTATTCTATTCAATTTGCCCTAGACAAAAGTCACTCCCCGGCTATAAATGGAAATACCTCTATCCACCTAAACCTATTAAATCCCCATGTGAAATTGATTTCTCCCTCCTCTTTCCCCATTTATTATTATTAAATTTATTCTATTGAATTTGCCCTAGACAAAAGTCACTCCCCGGCTATAAATGGAAATACCTCTATCCACCTAAACCTATTAAATCCCCATGTGAAATTGATTTATCTCTTGCGTGCCTTTTAGCGTTATCAACTCACTGAAACCTCTTTCCATCACTTGAATGGAATGAAAATTAAAAATAGCACATGTACATATTTTTCACTATCTCTTCAACTTCACTCTGGCACGAAATGAATCGTCATAAAATTCTTCCAAACATGATTTTTATCTCTTGAAGAGTAAAAGAGGCCATAAATTTCCTTCGTACATTAAAACAGACGAACGTCCTTTTTTCTGCTCAAACTTTCTGTGAGAATACGATGAAGGCAATTGAGTTTAACAACGTCGAGTATCTCAACCTTTGCCTTCCTTGTGTCAAGATGAAAGGCCGGGCTAATGAACATCAGTCTATCAGAGCTGTTCATCTGGGACATATTTGCGGGCTTCATCAATCTGAAATATTGGCACGGGCGCGGTACGTTTAGTTTAGACAGATTCAAGCGGACGCTAGTCTGTCAATTCATAAATTAGCAACGAGGTTAGGAGATACACGGTTAAAGACTGGAAGCCCTCAGAGCGGCAGCGACTTAAAACAGTCCTGCTGAAATATCTTGGGCAGCTCTGAGTGGATTTACTCGTAAAGATTTAAAGAAAGCATTCAACATATTTCTAACTCGATTTTCTCGGCTTTTCGTTAATTAATCCAGAGGGAGTCTATCAGAGCTCTTCATCTGGGACATATTTGCGGGCTTCATCAATCTGAAATATTGGCACGGGCGCGGTACGTTTAGTTTAGACAAATTCAAGCGGACGCTAGTCTGTCAATTCATAAATTAGCAACGACTGCAACGAGGTTAGGAGATACACGGTTAAAGACTGGAAGCCCTCAGAGCGGCAGTGACTTAACTTAAAACAGTCCTGCTGAAATATCTTGGGCAGCTCTGGAGTGGATTTACTCGTAAAGATTTAAAGAAAGCATTCAACATATTTCTAACTCGATTTTCTCGGCTTTTCGTTAATTAATCCAGAGGGTACTGGTGGGGATGAGCGGCGGATATTAATGACCCACAAACTAGAACTTTAAATTGTTCACACACACCAGTGCCAAACTTTCAACTTTTTTTGTCCGTTGAACTTTGTCGTTGTTTAGGGAACTGTGCTTGGTCCTTCTTAATTAGTTCGTTTTCAGTCTTGTGTTATTTCTTTACTTCCAAGATTCACTGGTGGGGATGAGCGGCGGATATTAATGACCCACAAACTAGAACTTTAAATTGTTCTCACACACCAGTGCCAAACTTTCAACTTTTTTTGTCCGCTGAACTTTGTCGTTGTTTAGGGAACTGTGCTTGGTCCTTCTTAATTAGTTCGTTTTCAGTCTTGTGTTATTTCTTTACTTCCAAGATTTTTGCCTCTAACTTCGTTTTCTTGTTAAATCAGGAGAGTCTTGTACTTTGATTGCTTTGCTTTTGTCAATATTTACAATTAATTTCCAGTGCAGAGTTTTTTGTGTGACGTTTTTTGATGATGTTCTTACAGAGTTTCTCAAGAAGCGAATCGTATCAACTTGCCCTGCAGTTTTTTACTTTCTATTACTACAGTATAGCGGAGCTATACTAGTAATGAAAGTATTGCAATCGGTCCAAATTTTCAAAATCGGGAAATGGTTGGAAATATCCGTTTTGGGATCCCCTGATGTCAAAAAAGTGATTTTTAGCCCATGGTCTGTACGTAACGTACGTACGTACGTAACGTACGTACGTACGTAACGTACGTACGTACGTAACGTACGTACGTACGTAACGTACGTACGTACGTAACGTACGTACGTACGTAACGTACGTACGTACGTAACGTACGTACGTACGTAACGTACGTACGTACGTAACGTACGTACGTACGTAACGTACGTACGTACGTAACGTACGTACGTACGTAACGTACGTACGTACGTAACGTACGTACGTACGTAACGTACGTACGTACGTAACGTACGTACGTACGTACGTACGTACGTACGTGCGTACATACATACGTACAGACCATGGGCTAAAAATCACTTTTTTGACATCAGGGGATCCCAAAACGGATATTTCCAACCATTTCCCGATTTTGAAAATTTGGACCGATTGCAATACTTTCATTACTAGTATAGCTCCGCTAAACTGTAGTAATAGAAAGTAAAAAATCTGGTGTGAACATCACACGACTTTCCTTATCCTATTGAATGATGCTTATTTGAGTGTTCTTTTACCCTAACTTTTACAATATCTCTAACCGTTTTGTCGCTATAGCTGAAAACCGCCAAAAAACGGTCGAAATCTGTCAAAAGCGGTCAAAATACCGCCAAGCGCAGCAAACATCTCAACCAAACGTTTTGTGTTGCATCCTTATCACATTTGTGAACTTTTTTTTTTTTTTAATTGAGTTTTCGCAGGTTGCGCTTTGACTTCAAGTTATGATTGGATAAACTTCTGACTCACGAAAATTTACGGTTTACCATACACTCTGATGTAAAAATCGTAGCCTGTGTGTTGCAGGCTATAAACTCCACACGAGTTTGACTCATAATATTTTCGCCAAAAGTTGTTTCTCGTTAAAACCGTACAGACTTCATGTGAGATCATACGGAACTCGAAGATTATAATAAAAACTTGTCAAAAACATACACAACTCGTTGGTTTAGGCACAGAGAAAATATGCGTACGTGGGATGTTTGCTGGGAAATTGAGATGGAAATTCCTTTGATGTTTTTCTACATGAATATATTTTCTCGTTAGGTACATGCAACTATACCTAGATACACGTATGTAGTTGTCGGGGTCAAGACTTGGGAGAAGCCAAAATAAGTCTGAATTACCCGACATAGTCCTATGTTAATGTTCCTCTATCTATCTATCTATGTTTTTCTATACTATACCTAGATACACGTATGTAGTTGTCGGGGTCAAGACTTGGGAGAAGCCAAAATAAGTCTGAATTACCCGGCATAGTCCTATGTTAATGTTCCTCTATCTAAAATAAATGCAAATAATTATCGGAATAATTATTTAGAAAAGAATCTTCACAAATTAAATTATAAATTTTAAAAGACATTTATAATTCCTCTATCTATCTATCTATCTATCTACTGATCAAAAATAGAAGTTATCTCTCACAGAGCCCTGCAATTTACTGCCCAATTACCTACCGGCTACCTGCAAGACATCCTGTATGGATTGTGATGAACTTGTACTACGATGTATCACTTTATCACTAGACAGCGTATGTGATTCATCACATTTTCATCACATTGTATACACCTTGATCATGACAGACAGATGAGAGAATGTTGGTAATGATAATATAATGTTGATGACATACTTTGAAAAGAGCACCAATAAACATTAATTATGTACATATTATATTTCTCATTCATTGACGACGCGAAATGTTTCAAAGAAGATGACCAACATACTCGTATACCTATACTAATGTTTCACGTTTAACATCCATTTGGTATTTTGAGACATAAAACATATTGATAAATTTTAAAGTCTATCTACTGATCAAAAATAGAAGTTATCTCTCACAGGGCCCTGCAATTTACTGCCCAATTACCTACCGGCTACCTGCACATACCACGTAAATGCCTTACCTTCTTCTCAATTATAAAATTATATGCATTTTTCGGAATGCACATCAAACATAAAACACAACACGAGATTTAATTTGTTTACGTATTTCTATTTTTACTGCGTGTGATGTCTACGTGTTTGAAACACTAACAAGACTTGAAACACGCTTAGTTTACCCTGCCTGGTATCTCACACTTCTCTCAGTCCGTATTGTGTATTTGTGTGCCTCAGACATCTGGGCTGCTGGGCACCCACACAAGATGTTTTTCCACGTTAGGACATGGTAAACCAGCATGAGTAAGTAAATACACGGACAAAACACAATTAAAATAATAAATTTAATATCAATTGGTAAGTTTTTATGATTTTAATTAAATTAATGTGTAGGATACACGGACAAAACACAATTAAAATAATAAATTTAATATCAATTGGTAAGTTTTTATGATTTTAATTAAATTAATGTGTAGGTTTCCCATTTCCAGAGGGATGTATTATGAGACGTGCTTTGAAATAGGGACGTGATTTTCTTGAGTTAAGAATAAGTTTCAATTGTTGCTCATAGTTATGTTCCCGTCCTCGTTTCTATTAGATACACATTTGGATTTAATTCAGTTTCCCCGAGTATCTCAAAGTCCGTATTGTGTACCTCAAACTTCTGTGATCTGGGCACTCACACACGATGTTTTCCCCAAACTCAGGAAAATTTTAGGGGGAACATACCCACATCATGCTATGTCCAAGAGTTTCTCTAATCGATTTTTTTCAAAAACAAAGTTTGAACAAACAAAATATAACCGACGTCAGATCACTGGCGAAGCTGATTGCTCCCGACTACAAAACATCTCATCACGATAAACTTTGCAAAGTTCGCAGTATGAAGAACTGAAAGCCGAGCAGATGACCCTTGAAATGTGCGGAGAGATAAGAAGATAATGACCATTTCCTGACCTCTCCTCTACCCTTTGACCTTTCCTATTGTACTCTCTCAACAATGGCATTCACAGTTAATAGAGTGGTATATGAGAGGGCGGATAGGAGGGAGACGGACGGCGGAAATAGGGAGAGAATGAGGGGCGGGAGTGACCTTTAGAAATACGTATCCTGTTATGCAGAAGGATACATTGCATTAAACGAATATGGTGAAAATAACTGTATTGTGAAATGGTTAAATAATTTTCAACAATTGCACAAGATTTTTCCTGGTACCTCATGTTTTACAAAAGCTGACTCAAAAAATGACCTAGAAGAAGAAGGTAAAAATATATTTTACATAACTGCCATCACTTTGATGGTTGTCCATGACCTACCTTTGCTTATACATCAACATCAGTAAAGTTGAATTAAAGGATTGTTTTTATTACCTAATTGTTTGATGATTGACGATGTGTTTTTCTAGGATACTTGTCCCCTTTAGAAATACGTATCCTGTTATGCAGAAGGATACATTGCATTAAGTAAACGAATATGGCGAAAATAACTGTATTGTGAAATGGTTAAATAATTTTCAATATTTGCACAAGATTTTTCCTGGTACCTAATGTTTTACAAAAGCTGACTCAAAAAGTGACCTAGAAGAAGAAGGTAAAAATATATGTATTTTACATAACTACCATCACTTTGATGGTTGCCCATGACCTACCTTTGCTTATGCATCAACATCAGTAAAGTTGAATTAAAGGATTGTTTTTATTACCTAATTGTTTGATGATTGACGATGTGTTTTTCTAGGATACTTGTCTATGTCTAGGTCAGGTCAAAATGAACCTAGCTTTTAGGCTAAACGGATAAATTGCCAGAGTGGATTTTCATGTAGTCCGTATGGGATTTATGGGCGATAAAATCTAGATACTAGACAATCTGGGAGATAAATTTTGCGCTAAATACACCCGAAAATATACTGCTGAAACGAATACAGCGTGTTGCTGAAACCGCTATTCCGTAGTCAAATCAATTCATCGAGGGGCATTGAAGCACTTTAGGCTAAACGGATAAATTGCCAGAGTGGATTTTCATGTAGTCCGTATGGGATTTATGGGCGATAAAATCTAGATACTAGACAATCTGGAAGATAAATTTTGCGCCAAATACACCCGAAAATATACTGCTGAAACGAATACAGCGTGTTGCTGAAACCGCTATTCCGTAGTCAAATCAATGAATCGAGGGGAGTTGGAGCAGAAAAAACGTTACACCCTGTATAAATTTAATGTGTTTTATTTGCTAATTCCTTTTTCACGAATGTTCCTCCTCCCCTTCTCTTTATTCAACACTCAGCATTTCTTTCTGTCTTCCCTCTTTATAATCTCTTTCTCACACTCAAACACTTATTTTCTCAGTTTGCCTTGTTACCTTTCTTATTTTCTCAGTTTTCTCCTTTCTCTCCTCCTGTATTTCAGTCTCTTTCACTTTTCTCATTTGTACTCTCCCTTTCTCCATACATCTCTTGTCACAAGTCTAACTTTTATTTTCTCTTTTCTCTCCTCCTGTATTTCAGTCTCTTTCACTTTTCTCATTTGTACTCTCCCTTTCTCCATACATCTCTTGTCACAAGTCTAACTTTTCCTCTCCTCTCATCCGCTCTTTTCCTTTTTACAACAGTTTTATTAACCGTTTATTTAGAACTCTCCTCTTTGTTCTCCCGTTTTACTCTTTTCCTTCTTTCTTTTGCCCACAAATCCTTTCCTCTCGGTCCCTTCTCTTCCCTTTTCCCCTCTGTGCTCTGTCTCTTTATTTCCCTCTCCTAGCGTTCCTTCTCTTTCTCCTCCCCGCTAGGACTAACACGATTAGGTGTTCATTTATTATCCCCTCACTCTTTCCCTTTCCTGCTCTTTCTTTTGCCCACAAATCCTTTCCTCTCGGTCCCTTCTCTTCCCATTTCCCTGTCTCTTTATTTCCCTCTCCTAGCGTTCCTTCTCTTTCTCCTCCCCGCTAGGACTAACACGATTAGGTGTTCATTTATTATCCCCTTCCCTGCGCCCTGCTCCCTCAGTCTCGGAAATGTCTTGTATTCCTCTTGGTGCCCTCTCGAGATGAAGTTAAATGAATTAGTTGTCTATTTAGCGACGATGCCCCTCTCTATCTCTCTCTCTCTCTCTCCTCCCCTTCTCTGCTCTGTCCCTCCGGGCCATTTTAAGTTTAACACCTATCTCTTTCTCTTCCTTCCTCTCTCTCTCTCTCTCTCTCTCTCTCTCTCTCTCTCTCTCACTCACGTCTCTCGTCCTTTTTCAGTCTATCACAGAAGAGTCTGTTCAAGGCATTTATAGTTTCACACCTCTCTCTCTCTTTCCCTTTCTCTCTTTGTCGTTTCTCCTTTCTTTATCACAGAGGAATCTAGAGGTAAAGGATCTAGACCCGCGGGCCGCCAGACCTATATGAGTTATGTAATGACAATACAATGGTGGTTGATGTTTAATATCTAGTAAACAAGGACTGTAAAATTACACACTACTCACTAATACAACATGAAAATACAGGATACTTTTATGCATAGAAAGCACGTATGTATGTATTCTGGTAAACAAGTGACTGTAAAACTACACAATAAAACAAAATGAAAATACAGGATACTTTTTACACATTAATGCATAGAAAGCAAGTACGTTTATCTATGTTTTATGTGGAATGAAGAGGAAACCATTACGGACATGTGGAAAGGAAGAGGAAAAAGTACGAAAAAACAAATGCCCTGTACCTGAAAAATAAACCAGTAAATCTTACCTATACCAGCTGTGTAGGTAATGAAAATGGGCCAACTTTGTGTTGTAGAATATTTTCACAGGTGTTTTCGTGTGAAAAGCCTTGACGAAATCGAAAACAATCCCACTGACACCTGTTGTAGTTGTATGACGTGATAACGATATGTTATTGATAACAGATACATTTGTCTGTCTTGAAGTGAAGGAAGTCACAGCATCCTGTCGATAAAACTCAGGTAATTTGCCAAGATTAGTGAAGCTTCACGGACTCGGTATAAGGTGGGAATTATTTTCTAGGTAGGCACGTAGGTACATAAGTTGCATAACGCCTACGAGTAATTTTACCCTCATTCGGTACCCAGGCTTTCAGTGACACCATTAATTGTGATGTTACTTATGATTTGTTCTATTCTTAATTTCCAGTGTTTCTATGGTCTACCAATGTCTTCAAAGCTTGGTTACAATGACGTGAACTCTTCTTTCTAGTGGTAAGTTCTTTTGCTTTAATGCTCTAAGGCCTAAGGAGGAGCAGGAATTGTTAAGCCTTTCTCCATAGACCTATAAGTAGAAGAAACTTAAAACAATTTTAGTTTAATGGATATACCCCATGCCCCAGGACTTGGACCGAAAACTTAAGTCCTTTTGTTCATTGGTCGTGTTATTGATGTAAAAAATCACTTAAACCTCTCTGTAAAATTGGAGTGCTTTTGGAAAAAACTCAAGTCCTGAGGAGCCGTTCACTCTTTTGAGCTCTTTTCACAAATCCGAGTGCCTTTGTTTATTCTTTGTTTTTATGCGGTCTAACTAATGCCTTTTCGAAGTCGATGAATGCCTTTGGAAGAAATAGAACTTAACCACTTTTTAATCTTTTTTACATCTCATCAAATTGGCGATGATACCCTGTATACATATTGAGATGTCTTAATATAGTCGAGAGGTCTCTTGTAGGATGGGTGGGT
Source organism: Diaphorina citri (assembly GCF_000475195.1). Taxonomy (NCBI): domain Eukaryota; kingdom Metazoa; phylum Arthropoda; class Insecta; order Hemiptera; family Psyllidae; genus Diaphorina; species Diaphorina citri. The sequence continues at coordinate 175,054 of NW_007377699.1, forward strand.
GGGTTTCCAATGTTTATTTATTCTCGTGGTTGCTTAGCTTAACTCTTGTGGCACTCCTGACTTCAAGTGGGCACTTGATGGCGTAGGCAGCCGGTCTTTGTAGTCTTGTATTTGTCTTAGTTCTATTTTGAGATGACCTTAAGTATCTTCATGAATATTCAGCAAATCTCATCTTGATTTCGGTTGGAATATACTCGCGATATTGGGTTGTGAAAAAATTGAACTTGAGATTTATCTGGATATATATATATATATTTTTTTTTGCTATTATTATTTTATTTTTTACTCTCGATATTCTTTATTTTGCTGTGTATGATTTTAAGTGGTATACCCACGAGGTCTGGAGTATCTAAAGAGATTATGAACTCCAGAGATTTTGACTCGTCCACTGTCTGAGGCTGTAACTTTGTCCACAGTAGACTTAGGTCAAGTTTTACTTTACCAGCGTGGATTGTCTCAGGATTGAGTTCAATCCGAGGTTGACCTAGGTATTAAGTATAGGAAAATCCTCGTTTCATCTCAATCCCGAGTTGGTAAACCCCAGCATTAGAGATTTGAACGTGTGATTTCAGTATTTTCAAGGGAGGTAACTGACTGCGATAAAGACAAAGTGTACCTACCTATATCGTACCTTTTTATTATTTTTAGTCTAAATGGCTTAAACGAGAACTATTCAAAGGGCAAACGGAGTACCGTTTGGTGCTAGTAGGAAGGGAGGTAACTGACTGCGATAAAGACAAAGTGTACCTATATCGTACCTTTTTATTATTTTTAGTCTAAATGGCTTAAACGAGAACTATTCAAAGGGCAAACGGAGTACCGTTTGGTGCTACATGAAATTTGTACTATGTATTTTGATTCAATTGAATGTTGCACATTGCATATCTAAAGATTTTCCGGGCTGTCACAGAAATTGAAATGCTTGGTTTCAAATAATTCAAATGCTTGTGTGGTGTCTAATTATTAATTACTGGTGGGTGGTTGACCTGTCCTTTGTACGGGACCACCACATACACACACCACACAAACAAACAACACGGGCAGACAAAGGAAAATCATAAAGTTTAAACTCAGTTCGTTCATTCAATTTTCACTTTCCGTTTCCATTATTTATCCAGGCATCTCTGTGAGTAAAATAGAAAATAAAAATATTAAGTACCTACGTGATAAAATTGATAAATAATAAATACCTACCTAAAACTAATTTTGTAGGCACCTGCCAACCTTTTTCAAGATTCCCTTTCATTTTCGAAGCACGCCATTTTTGGTCTCTTTTACGATTTTGTAAATAAAGGTCATACCAGGAATTCTTTTCACACAGTATTACGAGTTTTCTCGTACATATCAGTATTATTGTACCATGTAGCTCTATATTACGATGATATAATGACCAGTGCTTTACGAAGTGGGGATGCGTGGGTACAAAAGAAAACATTTGAGATAGGTACATAAAAAATAATAGCCAAATACCTAATATAAAATGACGTATTCTATGTATGAAAGGCGCTTTATTCTTTGTAGCCGTTTGTTTACTTTTTCCCAAAATAAACAACGTAAAAACTCATCACATCCTTTACAATGAAAAGTGTAAAATGTTTGTACAGTATATAGATTAGCTATGGTTGAGGAACGTCTACTATTGTGGGAAAGTGCCTATACATAAAATCAATATTCGGGGCAATCCGGGCTGGAATTCCATATTCGATACATAAATAAGGTGGGCAACTGGACATACTATGTATCTAATACGACATAAAGGACAGGGTTTATACGCGACCTGGAAAAACTGGAAAACCTGGAAAAGTCATGGAATCTGAAAATCGGTCAAAAAGTCATGGAAAAGTCAAGGAAAATCGTGAAAATTTAAAGAAAACCTGGAAAAGTCACGGAATTTGCCACCCGGTCAAAATTTCAAAATGTTCAAATTAAATATCAAGTTTTTCCGAAAAACGGCCTGCGGCGCATTGCCCCTCATATTCCTTGACTTTCTGCATATTGCATATTTTATTTAAATGAAGGGGTAATCTTACTGATTTTTAAGTACCTCCGCCCCCTAATTATCTGGAAAACTCGTGCAAATTTTCTGGAAAAGTCATGGAATTTCATTTCGGGAAAAGCGTATAAACTATAAACCCTGCAGGAATACAGGTACATAATACTAACCAGGGTAGAGGTCCATTTTCCTTTCGCGATTTCCGCTCTTCTGAAGGTCGTTTCCCTTCTTTTGGTGTGATAGCACCTGGACCAAACCCATAAGAAATCTAAATCGGAATCAGTTCCGAAAGGAAAATACAACTCAATCGTTCTCAGGAAGAAGGGCCTTTTTTAGTTATTAGGAAAAATAGTATAGGCCCCTCTTCCGGGGAATGATTCAACTCATCTAACCACTGTCTCAATAAAAGCTGGATTGTCAATAGCTCAACTTATGACTGACAGTCATGAAAAATTCTCGACAGATAAATGTACGTTACTTTTATGACCCGTGCAGTCAACATGCTGCGTGAAATTTTTATTACATTTCCCTCACTAAAAGCCTTTTTCAGATCTCTTTTCCTCCCTTCCCTCTCTCTTTCTCTCTCTCTCCTCTCTATTTCTCTCTCCCGCTCTCTCTTTCTCTCCCTTCCTCTTTCTCTCCCTCTCTCTCCCTGCCTCTCTCTCTGTCTCTTCCGCCCTCCCTCTCTTCTCCGTTTGAGAGAGATTTTGCCGGAAAAAGGCACTTTTTTTAAATCTACAGAAAGAAAAAAATGCCCCCAGGTTAATACAGAAGGATATAGACGAAATTATGTGGATGGCAAACTGTGACAAAGGAGGAAGAGGGGGAGAATCAGCTGAAGAGGAGGACGGAGGAAAACGTAAAAAATAATGGCGGAAGAGAATTAGACGGAGAAGGTGGAATAAAGACTTAAAGAGAAGAGAGAAAAGGAAGATAAATAAGGGAAATAATTGGTGGAGGGGTGGACGAAGGGAGTAAAGATTGTAAAAAATGGGAGGGGGGAAGATAAGGGGAAATGGGGAGAAGGGGAAGTAAGAGAAAGAGAAGAATAATACTGTCGTCATTACATCTTGCTTTCAGGCCTTCAGGTTCTAAACAAATAAAAGATATGACATTAATAAGGTTAATAACGATACCCTAGTAAATAAAGAGAGTATAGTCACTAAGAGCTTGGAGCCCAATGATAACAAGCAAGCAAATAAAGAAGATGATTACGAGGAGAAAATATTGATTAGAATTAATGTTTACTTGATTAGATTTCTATTGTAGAGTTAGATCTTGCAATGTAGTGTCTTCTCGAACCAAAAACTAAAAGTGCCTTGGGCGGCTTGGGCCTGAATTCATAGACGCGAGGCGTGACAAAATGGTCCATGATTTGTAAAAAATCTGGTGTGAACATCACACGACTTTCCTTATCCTATTAAATGATGCTTATTTGAGTGTTCTTTTACAATATATCTCTAACCGTTATGTCGCTATAGCTGAAAACCGCCGAAAAACGGTCGAAATCTGTCCAAAAGCGGTCAAAATACCGCCAAGGCAAACGTTTTGTGGTTGCATCTTTGTCACATTTGGGAAACTACATACCCAATTTCAAAGTCTCTAGCTTATACCGTTCCCGAGATATTGTTAAATTACACCGAAAACCGCCAAAAGCGGTAAAATGCCGCCAACCGTTGCACGCGGCTCTAACCAAAAGCTTCTGTCGCATCCTTGTCACATTTACAGCTACATACACAAATTTCAAGTCTCTAGCTCCTTACCGTTCTCGAGATATTTTGTTTAACAGACAGACAAGACACACAGAGACACACAGACAGACACCACAGACACACACACGGACCAATGGCTGAAACTTTGGATTTAGGCCTCTAGGGACCGGCTCAAAACGTGTTTTGACACTAAAAACTGACCATCGAAAATTTGACCCGATTTACATTACTTTCCTTCTCTATAAGTATAAGGAAAGTAAAAACTATACTTTGTCAATGATAACGATAAGTTAATGATATACTCTTATTTATCACAAAATATACTATACAAAGTCTTTGGCTCCTGTTCAATTCACGTGCCCGCTGGACTACATTAACTGAACTTCAATAGTGATATTTATTTGCGGGTGGCAGAAAAATAATAGAAGGAGAAGTTCAGCCAATCCGAAACACCTATCAGCACTAGCTCATTAATCCTTTCTGACTTTCAACATTATTTCTAGAACTAATAAGTTAGCAGCAACCACCTGGACATAGTATAACTCATGATCTATCGTTGAATCTAGAGAGCTATACAGAGAAAAGAGTCTGGAAACAAACTTGATAAAAAGTAGAGAGAGAGCACAATATGTTACTAGAATAGTGGATGAGTCAAAATTACGAAATAAGATGAAGATATAAAATAAGAGTAAAATTAGTGGATGTGCAAAAATTACAAAGAATAAAATTATTTATGTGCCAAAGATGACTAGGAATAAAATTGGCGGACCTGTGGAAAAGTAAATTTTCAAAATGAATTTTACACATGAATTAGGTACCATCACGTTCGTCCTTTTCTATTTGATTCTGGCTATATATGATATCCCTACTTATGTATTCTTGTTCTGTAGGAAGGTACCTACGTCCTACATAGGTCTTCTTCTTCTTCTTCTTCTTCTTCTTCTTCTTCTTCACCTTTTCCCGTGTGCAGACGGGGTCGGCGTTTTTCGTCAGCCTCTCAATCAGCCCTAACTAGGGTGATCGCTTTGGGCTGACATTTGGTTTTGGCTATAAATTTTACGAGTGGATGCCCTGCCCTCTCAACCCTTGCTATTTCTTTAGCAAGGGAAATTCAGGCTGGTATACTCCCTATTTATAGTCACCCAGCGAGCAGCGAGACCAAGCTGGTCTACTCCCTGTTTAACGTCCCCCAGCCAGACAAGTGAATGTACTTGTATTGTAGGTACAGAAATAGGTGTTGTGTCTTTGTTTGATAGACTTGAACGTCAGTGTATAACTGTTGAGGTCTGTAGTGGGAGGCTTTTCGGCGAAAACCTACCCACCTACTCACATTAACCTCACCCAGCCTGACTGGAGCGACTGAGGTCTTTAAAGTCATTGTCATACGATTGCCCAGATGGTCACCCATTCCGATACTAACCGAAACGTTGTCTTCAGTGATCCATTGAGAACTGGTAGATTCAACTTGCTGTCGCCCTTGGCAGATGTTGTGTCAGGGAAAAGCTTACCACTGATTCAGAGAAATCTAATTTTCTCTGGATTGATGGTAATAAAAGGGAAAAAGGTTTTTAAATTTATTTTAAGAGCAATTTTTATGATAGTTTCGGCATTTTTTATCTAGGTAAATTGCGGTCACAATATTCTCTTGCTGTTCTGTGGATAATTTTCAGTTTTATTACCATGCATTTTAGTATTTTTTTTTTTTTTTACTAGGTATGTATTGAAGATAACACATTGATAGGAGCATTTTCATACATACTTCCACCTACGTAACTCAAAAGTAACATCGCCGTTAACTCCAAAACGGATAAATAGCATTAAACTTTGATCCCCTCAGGTCGCATTATTTCAGCTCCAACAAGGAGAAGAAACTTTGCTTCCAATCCCGAATTTTCACGCGGGGTTAATGGGTTTGAAAAATAAATTGCCTGAAAACGGCATAGAAAAAGTTCCAAACATCATGTGGAAATAAAAAATTCGCATTTGTGTCTGATAAAAAAAATCTATTATTGAAGATAACACATTGATAGGAGCATTTTCATACATACTTCCACCTACGTAACTCAAAAGTAACATCGCCGTTAACTCCAAAACGCCCCTCCTCTTTCGCTCTCCTTTCCTTATGATATTAACCTTCCCTGGTGCAGGGAGGGAATTTCAATAGAGACAGATGATGATGATCAATTAAAAGAATATTATTAATAGAAAATAATAGACAAGGTTATTGAAATATACTAAGTACTAATTAGGTATATTAACTCCTTTGAAATGAATGTAAATAAGATGAGTTGCATATCCCCAAAGGGAAATTAGTTAAAAACTCCTATACCGTACTTTAGATAGACTCCTATTGAAAGTTGTTCATCGTATGAAGAAATAGACAGAGAGAGGAGAGAGAGTGAGTGAGAGGAGAGAGAGTGTGAGTGAGAGTGGAGAGAGAGTGTGAGTGAGAGAGAGAGACAGAGTGAGAGAGGAGAGAGAGAGAGAGACAAAGAGAGTGAGAGGGGGGAGAGAGTTGTTGAATAATAAAGAGTTCAATGGTGTGAAAAGAAGAGAGAGAGAGAGAGAGAGAGAGAGAGAAGAGTTATCGACAGTAAAAGATAAGTTGAAAACATAAATAAGGTGGAAGAATGAAAAGTTAAGAGAGAGAGAGAGAGCGAGCGACTGTGTGTGTGTGAGAGAGAGAAACAGAGAGAGAGAGAGAGAGAACGGAAAAAGAACCCCATTAGAAACTGATATCAGGAAAAGGGAAAAAAAATTAAATATTCCCAAATGTTTTTAACTACGTGGTTAAATAATTATGAAAAAATATTTTTAATCCCAAACTGTTAAGCAAAATTATATAAATAGAAATCACAATCGCATGAATAAAATTACACAAACATAACTTACACTCAGCAAAAAGCTGCGCTGATAAGTTTTGTGAAGTTTAGCACCCATAGATAACAAAATCTAGGAAGAGGAGGAGGTGGAAGAGAATACGGATGAGGAGGAGAAGGAAGGTGATGAAAAGGAGGAGAAGGAGGTAGAGGATTGCAGCTGAAGCAGAATAATAGATTTTTTTTATCAGACACAAATGCGAATTTTTTATTTCCACATGATGTTTGGAACTTTTTCTATGCCGTTTTCAGGCAATTTATTTTTCAAACCCATTAACCCCGCGTGAAAATTCGGGATTGGAAGCAAAGTTTCTTCTCCTTGTTGGAGCTGAAATAATGCGACCTGAGGGGATCAAAGTTTAATGCTATTTATCCGTTTTGGAGTTAACGGCGATGTTACTTTTGAGTTACGTAGGTGGAAGTATGTATGAAAATGCTCCTATCAATGTGTTATCTTCAATA
>NW_007377699.1:183132-198690 GCF_000475195.1 Diaphorina citri
CTAGGAAAAATGATTTGTTGTGGACCCTCGGGTCAAGGAAAAGATTCGAAAGTTACAATGTTATTTACTTTAAATGAAAATTATGGTCACCCACCCATAAACGTGGTACGGTAAACCTTTATAGTGCATTTTTGGAATGCAAAAGTCAAAACCAACCATCAAAGAAGGGAAAATGACTTTATCACCTTGGTTTTCTCTTGTTTATTTCCCAAACTTTCCTCTTCCATTACATACCCTCATATAAACTCCAATACACCAGAATTCCATAAACCATGGCCGCTGTTTGAGCCAAGATGAAAACAAGAGACAATATGATGGCCAACGTACAGACACCGCCCGTCAAAGCGTAATAATCACTGCCGACAAAATCCATGATTGCGAGGCCCGCACAGAATATAATGACAACAGTGGCGACCCACCAGAGGACATTCAAGGTCAAATGGACCTCTTCTTGGGCCTCTACGAATAGGGCAATAAGGACGACAATGCTTAGGATCATGACTACTTGAGGACCAAGAGCGAAGTAGTAATGTTCAACGTAGTAGCCACCTTGACGACAAAGGAGGGTGAGTAACATATTGTTGATAGCCTCACAGATGATGATGAAGATGCAAATGATCTTCATGCCAAGATCCAGTTCGAACTTGGAAAACACATTGTCCACGCAGGCGGGAAAGATTGCCATTCTTGTACTTTCTTCGTCAGGACGTGAATTTTGTTCTTAACTCGATAATCTATAAATAATCGGTGTTTTGACAACTGGTTTGGCATATGAAGTTCCACGAATATCGGGTATTATTTTTCCTGTAGTTATAGAGGGTTCCAATAAAATTTTCCTATTATGCTGACACTACCGATTAGAAGACTTATAAAGGTACAGTAGATATTTTTGTAAAATTTTGACCAATTTAATTAAAATTTGTCCAGTACCTATTGGCTTTAACACATCTCTTAATCTCAAGCATGTGATATGTGTATGTTTTTCTGCACTATCGCTTCCAATTTGAAAAATCACAGAGCTTCAAACGAAATCTGAAAACAGCACGACGAAAGTTCGCAAGCATAAAAACAAAGTGCATCACCCAAATGGCGAAACGTTTATTGAAGCAGTGAAAATGGGGTTAATGCAGATTCTAGCAACAGAGTTAATTAAGTAAAAAGTAAAAACAAATTGGACGTTTTTTATCCAACTAAGAGAGTGAAAATAGGGGAGGTATTCAATTAGAGCAATTTGAACACTTGAGCGATTAAATGTTGAATATTTTATCTACTGTTGATTCTAATCCTGATTATGGTAATTTAGTCTTAAGTATACCTGGCTGGCGGCGGAACTTTAAACAGGGAGGATACCATCCTGAAAATTTTCCTTGCTAAAAAAATAGCTAAGTTGAGTGAGAAGGGCATCCACTCGTAAAACTTTTGTAGCCAAAATCAAATGTCACCCCAAAAGCGATCACCTTAGGGCTGATTGAGAGGCTGATCAAAAATGCCAACCCCGTCTTTCCTTTCAATTTGTTCTTTTCCTCCTTTATTTCTTTTCCTTTTCGTTCTCTTCTCTATTTCGCTCAATGCGTTTCGGCATTTTTGTAGAAATTATAAAATTAAAGAAAAAATGTCGAATAAGCTTTTTCCTTCCTCTCCTCGCTATAATGTGAAAGTCGGGCATTTTGCCAACGCAATTATTTGGTACCTACATGAAAATAATAATAAGAGCTCATATAATGGAAAGTCTAAGTGAGTTCAAATGGTATATTTAATGCTGAGATTTACTGCTTTGTTACCCTTCCTTAATTCTTATTATATCTGTTTTTTGCTAGCGCTAATTAAGTCTGAATTTATTTTCTTCCTGACACTTCTTCCTGAGAACAGTTTGGTAACGCCCCTTCAATCGTCTTCTTTACTATCCTTATCCTTGCCTCTTTAGTTTCCAGATTGTCCTTGCGGAACACTTTTTTTTTACAGTTTTAACAGAGTTTTCTTGAAATACAGATAACTCTAACACTCTCAGAGTAGGTATTCATGTTATAAATAATAGCTTACAGTTTTAACAGAGTTTTCTTGAAATACAGATAACTCTAACACTCTCAGAGTAGGTATTCATGTTATAAATAATAGCTGAAATAGTCTGCAAGCCCCCCAGCTCTAACGGAATCCATAGCTTGCCAAGACATTAGGTTCAGGTTTTACCTAAGGCCAGTAACGCTCGCTCTCATGAACATGAAAAGTAAAGTAGAAGTAAATGGTTTCTCCAAATTAAATTGATCCAAAGGGGAAGGTAAACCTAGACTCTTCACAAACCGAGTGTGCCTCAAGGCATATGATGTGTTCCACTCAATCCCAATATCAAAGAAGTATTGCGTAGATATTACAAAGGAACTATAGGAGTGCGAGTAAGAATTATACACAGACTCCAGTGTCTAGACAGTAAAAGACACTCCTAAGAGTGAAATTCGTCTAGGTAATCTAGGTATTGATTTTCATTTAGCAAATGCCGAGTTACACCGACAGCGTGGAAGGCGGCATAGTATTACTTGCATACGACATGGTACAAGTTCGGAGTAATATACGAGATTCATATACAATTATACATACTCGTCTATTTAGCGTAACAGACAGACATACATACACATACATACAGATAGTGGGTGGCCTAACGTCACAATTTTGGCCAAAAGCTGCATTTATTCAGGAAAGCACCAAATTTGGTATGGACCTTCATTGGGAATACATACTCGTCTATTTAGCGTAACAGACAGACATACATACACATACATATAGACAGACAGAAATTTTTCTAATGTGATTTTTGGAATCGGGGATGCATAAGGGGTAAGAATAACTAAACATTTCACGATTCTAGAAGTAATGTACAGACAAATTTACAATTTTACATATATAGCACTCTCATATTACAAGGCGGTTAGTCCGAGGTACAGAAAAGGCCGTAGATACTAGACAGAGAGTGGAGGACAGAAGAAAAAATAGGATGGATTTTGGGCAGAGGAGGGAGAGAAAGAAGATTGAAAAAGAATGAGAGAAAAAGAGAAGTATGAGGTTTAGAAGAGACGGGAGAAAGGTGCAGCAGAAGGGGTTGGATTAAGGTCCAATGTACAGACAAATTTACAATTTTATATATATAGCACTCTCATATTACAAGGCGGTTAGTCCGAGGTACAGAAAAGGCCGTAGATACTAGACAGAGAGGGGAGGATAGAAGAAAAAATAGGATGGATTTTGGGCAGAGGAGGGAGAGAAAAGATTGAAAAAGAATGAGAGAAAAAGAGAAGTATGAGGTTTAGAAGAGACGGGAGAAAGGTGCAGCAGAAGGGGTTGGATTAAGGTCGAAAAGAATGAGAGAAAAAGAGAAGTATGAGGTTTAGAAGAGACGGGGAAAAAGGTGCAGCAGAAGGGGTTGGATTAAGGTCCAATTTTTGGAACACATCATTTGTTGTATGTTCCAAGCTCCCCTCCCTTTTCTCTCTCACACACTCAAAAAGTGGTCCAGACTCTGATGGAACCAAAGTCAATTTGGTCGAGTTTTGACCTAAATCCTAAATCAGCAATCAGCATCAAAAATTCAAAATCCTTAAAAGCTCTGACCCCTTGCTTCGTGGGAAACCGTTCACCATTTGACTTTCCTAGCGAAAGTCAAGGATTATAAAATTTCCAAAGCAAAGAGAACCGTTTTAAACAGAAGAATCATTTTGCAAAGGTCAGTTTGCCCCAAAGCTTAAAGTATTAAAATTAAGTTCAAACTGTTGAGCTTTCCGAAGGATTAAGTGATTAAGGTCCAATTTTTGGAACACATCATTTGTTGTATGTTCCAAGGTCCCCTCCCTTTTCTCTCTCTCACACACTCAAAAAGTGGTCCAGACTCTGATAGAACCAAAGTCAATTTGGTCGAGTTTTGACCTAAATCCTAAATCAGCAATCAGCATCAAAAATTCAAAATCCGTAAAAGCTCTGACCCCTTGCTTCGTGGGAAACCGTTCACCATTTGACTTTCCTAGCGAAAGTCAAGGATTATAAAATTTCCAAAGCAAAGAGAACCGTTTTAAACTCAAGGTTTTAACGGAAGAATCATTTTGCAAAGGTCAGTTTGCCCCAAAGCTTAAAGTATTAAAATTAAGTTCAAACTGTTGAGCTTTCCGAAGGATTAAGTTTTATTTACTCTTCCTTTCCATGTCTGGACGTACTCTTCTGTATTTTCATTGTGTCATTTAGAATGAATTGTTTTACAGTTCAGGAGTACTTTTCACTCAGAGCACAACATTTTTGCTTTTATATGTTTAACACATAGGTATGTATGTAGGTACCTATGTAGGTATGTATTTCTAGGAAGGAAAAAATTCTAAAAAAATATCGAAGCTGTCTCCAAAATTTGAGCGACCTGTGGTAAAAGGTAAAGTCGTGAGAAGCGCTAGTTCCTTTTGAGCTTTTCCCTGTCTAGCCCTAAATAGCGGAAATTGGTCCGGAATAACCGCCGAACCGTGCGTCCTCATTTCCAGAAAACTCTTTCAGTTGTTTTTTTTTTGTCCCCCTGAAGGTCAGAGTTTATTGTTTGTTTCAAACTGCCCCTTTTTCTCGGAAGAAGGAGCAGAAATTAAGCTCTCTTAATTAATGCTTTTAGAGCTTCGGTCTCTTGCCAGTCCAGCTTTCTAAATACTGAATACTATATCCGTATATCCTCACAAAAACACAACATGTAATGACACAAAAAACCTTAACAATAATAATAGTCCTTGTCCCTTATTCCAGAACAAACATGACATTAGAGAGTCACGTAAAAAATAATGGTGTTGGGAGTCCTAGCCAGATAAAGGCCCATTAAAAGTAATGGCAGTATTTGTTTTAGGTAATAGGGGATAACTTTGGACATCCCCCCTTCCCTTCTAAAAAAATGAATTGATATAATTAAATGTTTTCATTACTTCATTAGTGATTGTGAGCTTTTTGTTTGGAATAATATCGAGCGTTATCTGTGTACGGTTAGTATTGAAATTTTTGTGCAATCTAACCAAATTACATACGAGTAGGTACCTATATTGTAATGAACAATGATGTTTTTATTAGCAAAATTGATGAAAAAATAACTGCAGTAGATTGTACTGATGCGTAGATGCATACCTATGTATATTAATCAATTTTCTACCATTTTTATGCCGTCTATATTTTAGAATGTGGATCTTGCATTAATAATCATAAATATACAAAAAATACATAGGTAATATCCTAATATCTTTATTTGAAACCAAATGAAATTCCTCGACATCAATGTATCACAATATTAATTGAAAATTAATTTACTTTTTACTCTCCCAGGCATTCTGCTTGTTCATATTCGCTATCCACCGTAATTGAAAAAGCATGGAAAAAAGTAACTTCCAATCAATTTTATTATAAACTCCTCTCATATACATAGAAGCGTTAACGTTATGCTAACATGTTAATTATCTATTTTCCATCCTGTAGCTTTAGTTTCTTAAGCTCTCTTAATTAATGCTTTTAGAGCTTCGGTCTCTTGCCAGTCCAGCTTTCTAAATACTGAATACTATATCCGTATATCCTCACAAAAACACAACATGTAATGACACAAAAAACCTTAACAATAATAATAGTCCTTGTCCCTTATTCCAGAACAAACATGACATTAGAGAGTCACGTAAAAAATAATGGTGTTGGGAGTCCTAGCCAGATAAAGGCCCATTAAAAGTAATGGCAGTATTTGTTTTAGGTAATAGGGGATAACTTTGGACATCCCCCCTTCCCTTCTAAAAAAATGAATTGATATAATTAAATGTTTTCATTACTTCATTAGTGATTGTGAGCTTTTTGTTTGGAATAATATCGAGCGTTATCTGTGTACGGTTAGTATTGAAATTTTTGTGCAATCTAACCAAATTACATACGAGTAGGTACCTATATTGTAGTGAACAATGATGTTTTATTGCACTTAGCAAAATTGATGAAAAAATAAAATAATCAAATACCTAAAAAAGTATTCAAACAGGCAACATTACCTCCACTCTACCATATTACTAACCTTTTTTTAAGGATTTGTAATTTTGTATTTCAAAATGAACAATGATGTTTTATTGCACTTAGCAAAATTGATGAAAAAATAAAATAATCAAATTCCTAAAAAAGTATTCAAACAGGCAACATTACCTCCACTCTACCATATTACTAACCTTTTTTTAAGGATTTGTAATTTTGTATTTCAAAATTTTCAATATAAATTTACCTGCAGTAGATTGTACTGATGCGTAGATGCATACCTATGTATATTAATCAATTTTCTACCATTTTTATGCCGTCTATATTTTAGAATGTGGATCTTGCATTAATAATCATAAATATACAAAAAATACATAGGTAATATCCTAATATCTTTATTTGAAACCAAATGAAATTCCTCGACATCAATGTATCACAATATTAATTGAAAATTAATTTACTTTTTACTCTCCCAGGCATTCTGCTTGTTCATATTCGCTATCCACCGTAATTGAAAAAGCATGGAAAAAAGTAACTTCCAATCAATTTTATTATAAACTCCTCTCATATACATAGAAGCGTTAACGTTATGCTAACATGTTAATTATCTATTTTCCATCCTGTAGCTTTAGTTTCCACTATTGCAAATTTGCAATCCACTATGCCAACATCAGTATAGCACAATATTTGCAGAAAGAAACACTGCAAACAAAAAAAGGTGGAAATCTGGCATAGAGAGGTGGAGTGTGGGTATGCAACCCCCCCAAGTAATACCAACCGAACATTATTTATGATTAGTGGTAACGGGTAACGGCGAGGCAACACTGGGTTCTAATTCCCCTGCCGTATATTGAAACATTTGTAATTTGTAAAAACATTTCGTAATTTGTTACAATATGAAAGTTTGATGGAAATATCGTCCATGAGAGACTGCGTGGAGGCATTAACAATAATAAATTATCAGATTAATCCATTGAAGCAGGAAGAATAAAATAAATCTCGGTATGATGGGATGACGGTGGTGGTTGCTAAACAAAGAACCAAGTAAACGTGTTCTAAATGTAGAGTTCTTCGGATTATCAATTTTGTAGACCAGAAGAGTAGATTTGTCTGGTGGAGGAGAACTTGTCCAGTAGTGGACATTACGAGTATAAGGGCTGCCAATGATGATGAAGACAACCCCAATGACCTTTCGCTGTTAATATCAATTTCCTGGTAAAATACCAATGTAGGATGCAGGTAAACCTTTATGTCAATGAAAAATTGTATTAATATTGTGGTTGCTATGTCTTTCATATCGTCCTCATTTCTCACATAATTGAGTGCACTGACATGGAATATTCAATTTGTTTTTCCACCGATATCATCTAGATATGTGTTACCTTTAGAATATTCCTATATTCAAATGAGCTTCCATTTGGAAGTCATTTCCTCCTCAGAAATGCAGCACAAGGTTGAACGAACACACTGTATTTGTATTTTTAACATATTTCAATTGAGCAAATATAGCGCTCCCAAGTCTACGATTGTTTACAAAGTTTGTTTTCAACAAAACAACGTTTAAAACAAGGAAATTGTATATTACATTGGGTAACCAAAAGTATAAATTAGTTTTTTCTTGTTTTATTTTATTTAGATTTTAAATTGTACTTTTAGACGAGTGTAAAAGCTTGTTGAAATACAAATTCATATTTTATACTATGGAAATGGGATGTAGAAACATTGTTTTTATTTTTATCATGGAAAAAAGCTGGTGAGACTGAATTTAAATAACATAATTTGTTCACACAATCTTATCATTATTACCATAATCCTTGGTGGATTTAAGTTTTTTTACGCTCAAGTATCAAGTGAAACAGTATTGTACTCGAATCTTTCACTGCCTTTACTGAATTTGCGATTGAACTTTAATGTAGGTATTATGTATATTTCGCGCTAAATCATTTCACTTTGTTTCATCCATTTTCGTTTTCATATTTTCAGGGTATAATCATGGAAGTCTGCTAGTATCTCGAGATGACCTTGACCCTGGTTCACCAGGGTGTGAACTGGACAGCATCAGATGTCACTATCACCTTCTGTCCGTTATAACAGCAATGGCAAGATACCGTTGAGAATGCACATCAAGCATTTGAAGATCCTGCTGCCTGGCGCTAATCTCATGGTCAACTATTTCCTAATCCTCAATGTCCTCTGTGTGGTATCAAGTAAGACGAGTGTACCAGGAACAGTACGCTTCTCTGTGTTGGCGCCTCAGAACCGGGAATCTCACGAACAAACCATGCAGACCATCTTGCCCTCCATCCAGCTGGCAGTGCGCAGTGTGGCAGATCCCAAGCATGGGAAGTTGCCCAACTGGAACATAACCCTCACCTATAGGGATACGAATTGCTCATCGACAGACGGACCCATGGCCGCGTTTGATCTGCACAACCAATCAGGTGAATATGCTATGCCAGGCAATACATTTACGAGTTCACTAACTCAAACAAACCCGGGGAAGAGAAAAAGCTAAATAAATAAACCTCTCCGACATAAATAACTATCCATTTATTATCAGGATGGGTTAGGAGAAGAATGGGAGGAGGAGATATAGGTTAGATGGGGAAGATTGAAAGGAGAGATGCAAGTAGAAGAGGGAGGCAATATTTCATAGAATGGCGAAATTAAGAGAACATCAATGTTGTTTCCGGGGAAGAGAAAAAGCTAATTAAATAAACCTCTCCGACGAGGAAATAAATAACTATCCATTTATTATCAGGATGGGTTAGGAGAAGAATGGGAGGAGGGGATATAGGTTGGATGGGGAAGATTGAAAGGAGAGATGCAAGTAGAAGAGGGAGGCAATATTTCATAGAATGGCGAAATTAAGAGAACATCAATGTTGTTGTTTTCCAGTTTGGAGCCCAACATATTTACGCTTTTAAATTCCATTGAATCCAATTGCTATCGGAAGCGAAGTATGTATCGGATAATTTAACTTTACAAGGTGCTCGCTTTTGTTATATTACCTATCCAAACTCCATTAAACATCAAGGTATAGTTCGTAAACATTCCAATTTAAGCTTCAATTATCTTTTTTTCTCTATTGGTTTTACGAGTAGGTACCTATGTCTTCCACTTACGAGTAAAATGAAGCAATGATAATCACTGTGTCTTGAAATCTATCCATCCTTCTCCAGTACGGTTACAAATACAATTTATTGAAACCAACCACACTAACTGGGTTGGACTGGGCACTAACAGGAGGCCAGTAGCTGGACTAACTACTGGGCCTACGTATACAGGGTGGTTCGTGATTTGCGAACCACGCTTATATCTCAGAAACGGCTGGGAATTAAGGAATGAAATAAACGGCATCATGTTAATATCAATTTCCTGGTAAAATACCAATGTAGGATGCAGGTAAACCTTTATGTCAATGAAAAATTGTATTAATATTGTGGTTGCTATGTCTTTCATATCGTCCTCATTTCTCACATAATTGAGTGCACTGACATGGAATATTCAATTTGTTTTTCCACCGATATCATCTAGATATGTGTTACCTTTAGAATATTCCTATATTCAAATGAGCTTCCATTTGGAAGTCATTTCCTCCTCAGAAATGCAGCACAAGGTTGAACGAACACACTGTATTTGTATTTTTAACATATTTCAATTGAGCAAATATAGCGCTCCCAAGTCTACGATTGTTTACAAAGTTTGTTTTCAACAAAACAACGTTTAAAACAAGGAAATTGTATATTACATTGGGTAACCAAAAGTATAAATTAGTTTTTTCTTGTTTTATTTTATTTAGATTTTAAATTGTACTTTTAGACGAGTGTAAAAGCTTGTTGAAATACAAATTCATATTTTATACTATGGAAATGGGATGTAGAAACATTGTTTTTATTTTTATCATGGAAAAAAGCTGGTGAGACTGAATTTAAATAACATAATTTGTTCACACAATCTTATCATTATTACCATAATCCTTGGTGGATTTAAGTTTTTTTACGCTCAAGTATCAAGTGAAACAGTATTGTACTCGAATCTTTCACTGCCTTTACTGAATTTGCGATTGAACTTTAATGTAGGTATTATGTATATTTCGCGCTAAATCATTTTTGATTACCAAAAACCAGCTGATATGACTTTACTAAAACAGCTGTCCTGACCACTGGGATGAAGATAGCAACATGAAATTTGGTGTGCACATTCTCAAGAGTATAAAGAAGCTAAAAATGCAGAGAACGGAAAAAGGGCCTGTGGGCCCACAGGCCCTTTTTCCAATCTGCTCCTCGTGAATAATACAAAAACTAAAGAAAGAATTAAGAAATTGTTTTTCTTTCTCACAGTGTACAGAATTTTTGTAGAGCAAATATTTTCGAGTGAATACATTTTTTCAATTAAAATTTTATGCTGATTCCAAAAATTAAATAAAAAAGGGGGGTTCCCATAAGAGTGACCTATATTTGGCAAAAAATGGGCCGTTTTGCAAAAAAAATTGCAAATTTAAAAAAAGCCATTTTAATCATCAAAATTTCATCTAGATGATGCCGTTTATTTCATTCCTTTATTCCCAGCCGTTTCTGAGATATAAGCCTGGTTCGCAAATCACGAACCACCCTGTATAATGAAAGAGGACTGAGACGACAAAATGTAAATGTGTCATGCCGATTCGATGGGAATGGGTCAATGGGTTCATAAACAAAGCGGAAAGCGGAGTACTTAAACTCGCGCCCCGTCGCGTCGGCTAATTTAAGACATTATTCCGGTTTAATTATATTAAGGTATTAGGAGCTTAATACCTGCGGAAAATAGCTTTCCCCCGAGGTGAAAAAATCGTATGAGCTTCTGATTGAAAAGTTTCTACATTGTTTTCATTTGCGAGTAAACGAAGATGTATTAAGGTATTAGGAGCTTAATACCTGCGAAAAATAGCTTTCCCCCGAGGTGAAAAAATCGTATGAGCTTCTGATTGAAAAGTTTCTACATTGTTTTCATTTGCGAGTAAACGAAGATGAAGTTCCATTCTGGCGTTTTGAAAAAGTTTCCCGATGTTTTCCGTATGCAGAATGTTTTTCCCTCGAATGTAAATCTCATTTAGGGATCCCGAGTTTATTTTAGCCGTAAAAGCCTATCTAATTCCATTGGGAATGCCAGATTGGGAGGGGAACACCACTAAGCATTTTAGGCTATTAGACTTGATGGAAATCTTCAATACTGGATTTATGGATTCCTGTCAAGGGATACTCTCTCTTTCTCCCTCTTCATTCATTCATGGCTTGTGTAAATACCTATAGCCTCATTTTCCATCCTACTTACTTAGATACATGGTTATAAGTCATACAGCCTATGCATCATATTTACGTGTGGCGTAGGCACTAGACTTGATACTCAGCGAGGGGAGAGAGCATTCATTAATACGTGTTTTCGAGCAGTTTCACAGTTCGATGGCTTGAAACAATATAACTCATTCAATTTGTTTCTATTGTACAATTTATGACTGTCTCTATCTATGCCAGTCTATGACCTTTGTGCCCATTATGTGTGGAGAGAGATACTTCATCATGGTAATTGACCCATATTTCGTCATACTTGTCACCTTTCCCGACGAGGTGGGAACGTAAATGAACATTCCATTGTTTGTTAATTCCATTGGGAATGCTAGATTGGGAGGGGAACACCACTAAGCATTATAGGCTATTAGACTTGATGGAAATCTCCAATACTGGATTTATGGATTCCTGTCAAGGGATACTCTCTTTTTCCCTCTTCATTCATTCATGGCTTGTGTAAATACCTATAGCCTCATTTTCCATCCTACTTACTTAGATACATGGTTATAAGTCATACAGCCTATGCATTATATTTACGTGTGGCGTAGGCACTAGACTTGATACTCGTATTAAACAAGGGGAGAGAGCATTCATTAATACGTGTTTTCGAGCAGTTTCACAGTTCGATGGCTTGAAACAATATAACTCATTCAATTTGTTTCTATTTCTCCTCCGATCGAGAGAGATTTTGCCGGAAAAAGGCACTTTTTTAAATCTACAGAAAGAAAAAAATGCCCCCAGGTTAATACAGAAGGATATAGACGAAATTATATGGATGGCAAACTGTGACAAAGGAGGAAGAGGGGGAGATTCAGCTGAAGAGGAGGACGGGGGAAAACGTAAAAAATAATGGCGGAAGAGAATTAGACGGAGAAGGTGGAATAAAGACTTAAAGAGAAGAGAGAAAAGGAAGATAAATATCTCAGTCTTGTCCTAGCAGTGCCTATAGGTAAATGAGGACTATTCCATTTCTAGCTTTTGACACAAAGGTTAAATGTCATTTTCGACTGGGTACTTCATCATGGTAATTGACCCATATTTCGTCATACTTGTCACCTTTCCCGACGAGGTGGGAACGTAAATGAACATTCCATTGTTTGACAAGCACCTACCTATCTCCCAGCATACTGAAAGGACTTCTCAGTCTTGTCCTAGCAGTGCCTATAGGTAAATGAGGACTATTCCATTTCTAGCTTTTGACACAAAGGTTAAATGTCATTTTCGACAGTTTGAACTCTAATTTTATTACATTAGTGTGGTTGTTATACATACTTGTTACGGACAGCATCCCTGTCATTTTGCTGATATACATTTTTCCCTTCCTAATTTGCAAACGTCTAGTTCTCTCTATGTTTGTGTTATAGTTTTGTCTTGCTCAAATGTGATGTTCTGACTACATTACATACCCGTACAATCTCCTAATTCATCTTATAACCCTTTCAGTCATTTGTCCATTGGTATTTTTACTTTCTATTACTAATGTATAGCAGAGATATACTAGTAATGAGAAAGTATTGCACAATTTATTTACATTAGTGTGGTTGTTATACATAGGTAGGTACTTGTTACGGACAGCATCCCTGTCATTTTGCTGATATACATTTTTCTCTTCCTAATTTGCAAACGTCTAGTTCTCTCTATGTTTGTGTTATAGTTTTGTCTTGCTCAAATGTCATGTTCTGACTACATTACATACCCGTACAATCTCCTAATTCATCTTATTAACCCTTTCAGTCATTTGTCCATTGGTATTTTTACTTTCTATTACTAATGTATAGCAGAGATATACTAGTAATGAGAAAGTATTGCAAGAGGGGGGAAGATAAGGGGAAATGGGGAGAAGGGGAAGTAAGAGGAAGAGAAGAATAATACTGTCGTCATTACATCTTGCTTTCAGGCCTTCAGGTTCTAAACAAATAAAAGATATGACATTAATAAGGTTAATAACGATACCCTAGTAAATAAAGAGAGTATAGTCACTAAGAGCTTGGAGCCCAATGATAACAAGCAAGCAAATAAAGAAGATGATTACGAGGAGAAAATATTGATTAGAATTAATGTTTACTTGATTAGATTTCTATTGTAGAGTTAGATCTTGCAATGTAGTGTCTTCTCGAACCAAAAACTAAAAGTGCCTTGGGCGGCTTGGGCCTGAATTCATAGACGCGAGGCGTGACAAAATGGTCCATGATTTGTAAAAAATCTGGTGTGAACATCACACGACTTTCCTTATCCTATTAAATGATGCTTATTTGAGTGTTCTTTTACAATATATCTCTAACCGTTATGTCGCTATAGCTGAAAACCGCCGAAAAACGGTCAAAATACCGCCAAGGGCAGCAACCATCTCAACCAAACGTTTTGTGTTGCATCTTTGTCACATTTGGGAACTACATACCAAATTTTTGTCAATGATAAGATAAGTTAATGATATACTCTTATTTATCACAAAATATACTACAAAGCTTTGGATCAAACCGCGAACTCAATTAACTTGAACTTCAAAGTGGATATTTTGCGGGTGCAGAAAAATAATAGAAGTTGCCCAACCAAACACTATCAGCACTAGCTCATTAATCCTTTCAACTTTCAACATTATTTTCTAGAACATAACTACTTTGTTAATGATAAGAGTATACACATATTTATCACAAAATATACTACAAAGCTTTGGATCAAACCGCAAACTCAATTAACTTGAACTTCAAAATGGATATTTTGTGGGTACAGAAAAATAATAGAAGTTGCCCAACCAAACACTATCAGCACTAGCTCATTAATCCTTTCAACTTTCAACATTATTTTCTAGAACATAATTAGCAACAACCACCTGAGACATTGTATAACTCATGATCTTATCGTTGAACTTGGGAGCTTTTCAGAAAAGTCTGGGGAAACAAACTTGATAAAAAGTTGGATAAAGAGCATTGTCCTTTCACGTTTCGAACTTTTCTCGAAAATTGTGCTTGTTGAAAAACTTGTACCCGACATGAGAATGAAAATGATACTTCAAGGTCAGAAGTAATACCTCTCAAGATTGAGTTTGGTCAATGTACTTGTATTCTTCTTCTTTTTCTTCTTCCGTGTCCCCGGCAAACGGCAAGTGTATCTACTCGCCTACTCCCTACCGTACGGTGCGGCGGCTGTAATCTCTAGAAGACTAGACGAGAGAATTCTTTACCTGGCCAAGTACTCCGGCCGGTCGCACTACTCCAGTTTGACGCGTTTTTTCCTTAAAATACACTAGGGCATTTCAAGCATAAATCATTTCTTTAACATGCGACAAGAAGTGAACAAGTGTGTTTCGAGTGTCAGAAATGCATTCCGGATTGTCGGCAGCCATTCTCCGCTTTGGCGAAATATAATACCGCCCATGTCACGCTATGCTTTGCATAATGTATGACATGAATTAATATAATAATAATGATAATAGTGCTTATTTATACTGCTCGCAGAGGACTGAAAAGTCCCTTTACTCCAGCAGTAGGCTACTATTATTATTGTAGTCAAATTCTCAAATTATATTGAGGATAAAACCCATACCTCGGCTGGGATTGAACCCACGGCCTCCTGTTTACCGGTCGACCGCCTTGACCACTACACCACCAAGGCAGGTATGTATGTTTGTAGAAATACGTGAAACTATTTCTAATGATAAAACGATAAATTACGGCGTGTGATAAGTTTTATTGTCTGCATATTTTCCTAGGAAAAATGATTTGTTGTGGACCCTCGGGTCAAGGAAAAGATTCGAAAGTTACAATGTTATTTACTTTAAATGAAAATTATGGTCTTATTGTATTTCGCCAAAGCGGAGAGAATGGCTGCCGACAATCCGGAATGCATTTCTGACACTCGAAACACACTTGTTCACTTCTTGTCGCATGTTAAAGAAATGATTTATGCTTGAAATGCCCTGGTGTATTTTAAGGAAAAAACGCGTCAAATTGGAGTAGTGCGACCGGCCGGAGTACTTGGCCAAGTAAAGAATTCTCTCGTCTAGTCTTCTAGAGATTACAGCCGCCGCACCGTGCGGTAGAGAGTAGGCGAGTAGATACACTAATGATACGTTTGCCAGGGACACAGTTATGTAGGTAGTAGGTATCTCATTTATACACCCACTCCTACTCCTACCTGGAATTTGGGAGCTTGATTTTAGTCTTCCCTGGGGAGATACCAAATTTCAAGTCTCTAGCTTATACCGTTCCCGAGATATTGTTAAATTACACCGAAA